>NC_079149.1:128488863-128789277 GCF_945859685.1 Eupeodes corollae
CACAGCTAAATCGAAAAGATATCGCTCGTTGAATGTATCTTAAATAAAAGATACTTTTAGATAACATTTTTCAATTTGTGTTTGGAATCTTTTGGCGCTGCATCACTGCAACTTTCAGGTTGTGTGTCTACGAATATACGTTAGGTACGTATAGAGTGCATAAGATCTCAAAGAAACAAGGAAGAGAAATTTTAGCTATTTTTTCTTCCCGCCGCTGCTTCTGCTGCTGATGGGATAGCTGGATTAATGCCAGGAAGATGATGTGCGTTGAGTTCAAGAAGATTAAATGCTTGCGAGTTTATTTGAAAAATTCTATACCACATGCCGAGGAGAGATCACAAACCGCAATTAAAAGTCTTGAAAAAGTTTTTAAAATAAAGATTGCTGCTAAAACGAACAAAAATAGTCTTCTACGCACAGATATCAGCAGATCAGATCGTCTCGTCGTAAAAACTGATAGAAGAAGATTGAGTAGTGGTACTTCATTCATTAGGTATACTCACAGTATATAGAGAAGTCAGAGTACTTGAAATAGGTTGGGGTTTATAATATGTACAATGTACATACAAAGATGAGATTCATTGGTTTTTTTTTTCTATCTTATTGCAATTTGAAACAATCTTGTTGGTTTGATATTCATTTATAGCTAAAGAAATACGTAGAATAAAAAAAGTATGTTGATTAACGGTAATAGTCTGAGAAACCATTTGATTCAATCAGAAAAGTTATGAAAAAGAGTTCATTGGAATTTTTGAAGGCTTATTTTATTAGTTATACTCGTAATAAAATGTAAAATTAAGTCGTTGAACAAGTTTTACAAGATAATTTAAATAGATATTTTAGATTTATGGGAATTTAAGGATGAAGACAGGGAAACCTGTTCAAATAATAACTGATTGAATGTTGGATAATCTTCCATGTCGAAAATGTTAATTAAAATATGTTAAAAAATAAAACAGATTCTTTCAATATTAATACCTGATGGCAAGTACGTACTTATTCCCATTAATATGGCTGAATTTCCTTCGAGTTTTCTGTTTCAAGGCGTTTGTACTCTTGAACTTGTTTGCATGGATCTTTGAACATACAAAAAATAAACTACAAATATTAAATAATGTTCAATCGAAAGAAGATGGACAATCTGATTGAAAATATGTTTTCATTAATAAATAACTCGTTTTTTTGAAACCACAAGTTGGCTATGTTCTGTGATTTAAGCACTTATAACTAGGTTTTCATTTTGAGAAATTAACATTTTTAATTTGCCTTAAAAGTGGTGATGATAGCTTCCAAAGTAATTTCTTTATAAAAATAGTTTGAAGTGGATGACAATCGCTGCGGTTTAAGCGAGATGCATTTGTACGGAACAGTCTTATCGAGATGGTCTTGTGAAGCCCATGTTCTCTTTTCATAACCTTAGCTAAATAGTCGGAATGGCGTTTCATATTCTGAATATATATCGGTGCTATTCCCGATTCGACATGTATGGCGTACGTAGGTGTAGCGTTAGGCAGTTTAAAAATTCTTTTAAAAAAGTATCTTTGTAAAGAATCAAATTCCTCTATTTAAGGGTATTCAAAGGCTTGGACACCGTATCATTAGCACGTATTTATTGTTGCATTGAAGACTCTGTACTTTGATGAGAGGTCAATAAGGTGGTTGCTAAAAAAATTAGGCCACATCAGGTTTAGGGCCTGTTTGGCCCTTTGGTTTTCTCTTTCGCATGATTGCTCCAGTTTAGGTTAAAGGTCAGCAATACACCTAGATATTTAAACTCACTCACAATTTCAATACACTCGTTGTTGATGTTCCATGATTCTTTAGCACGTCGTGCATGCCGCCTAGATTCAAATATCATAGCCTTGGTTTTTCTTGTATTGATCCGTAAGCCCAAGTTTCCCCATATTCTTAAAGTCTATTGATTTGCATTTGTAACGAAAATTTGTAGGATTTCACAAACCGCATCAATATAAAGTGCAAACAAAATGGGGCTTAGAATACATCCTTGGGGAACTCCCGCCGCTGTCTCAAAACTTTCGGATAAGTTGTTGCCATCCCATACGATGAACTCAGAAAGTTAGAAAAAAATAGTAAACAGTTTTTCAAAAGGCCAAGAGAAGAAAGTTTGTAAATCAATGCTTGTCGATTGACCGTATCAAAAGCAGCTGTAAAGCTTTTTTTTCTTCCAAATGTTGTCTTGTTATTGTTAGTGCAAATATTTGGTCTACCGTTGAGAAAACGGCCATACTTAAGCGGTTCTTTGTCTCTATCCTTCTCGTAAGGAATAAAGTACAAAATTTTTTTTAAAGAGTTGAGAATAGATATGCCTCTACAGTGTTCTGCAAGACTCCTTTCACCTCCCTTGAAAATAGCGGAAATAATGGCTGTGTTAAGGCAAATGGGTATGCAACCATCATTATAAAGTTGGTTGAACCAGTCCACTAAGTAGTTTTTGAAGTAAGCAGTAGAATATTTGTAAAATTCCGTTGGGGTTCCATCAACACTCGGTGCTTTGTTGCTCTTCATTGCTTTCAAAACACTTTCAAGTTCAATCATACATACGAGGTGTGTTCAACAAGTACCCGGAATTTTCGTTTTTTTTTTTCAAAAAATATTTATTTATTCGTTTACATCAATGTGGTCCCCTTGAAAGGAGTCTCTCCCAGATATTATAAACTTACGCCAGCGTTTTTTCCAATCTTCGAAGCACTCTTGATATGTCCTTCAGTATTCAGTATCAGCGATTCGGCCTTTATTTCTTCCATCGAGGATCATTTCATGGGTCTCTTCAACTTTGGAAAAAGGAAAAAGTCACACGGAACCATATCTAGTCAATATGGAGGTTAGGGAATGACTACGGTATTGTTTTTCGCCAGCAAATTGAGAACAAGCAACGACGAGTGAGCAGGTGCGTTAGCGTGGTGCAAAAGCCATGATTTGTTTTTATTTTAATCTGAGCGTTTTTTTTTTCGGATTACTTCACGCGAACGTCGCATAATTTCAAGGTAATACTCCTTATTAACCGTACGACCTTGTGGTAAGATCTCTTGATGCACTACGCCTTTATAATCGAAGAAAACAGTAAGCAAAAACTTCACATTTTATCGAACTTAACGTGCTTTTTTCATTAGTGACGTTGGATGCTTCCAGGTGCACGATTGTGCTTTGGTTTCGATATCATAGAAATATAGAAAAATGTCAAACTAATAGAATCTGTATCCAAAGAGTATATTTCAAAAAATATAAATGCCAAATATGTTTGTGTTCAAAAATTGTAATGCCATTTTCTCTAGCAAAAAAAAAACAACTTAATTTTTCAGAAATTTAGAGCTCGTTTTTTGGATACATTTTTAAATATAATTTTTTTTTCAATTTTTCATTGACAATATTTTTGGTATGTAGTATTTAAAATATGTATATTAATTTAATTTTACTTCCGTAAAAAAAATGTACTCGTTTTTCAGACAAAGAATTTAAATGAAAAATATTTTTTTAAATGCGAAACAAAAATGTTAAAATTTTTGACCATCAAATATCATTTAGACAATATTGGAGCTTGTGCATGGAAATAATTATTTAAAATTGGTTCATAAGTTCCTGAGAATAACGGTTCTATGGAAGGTACCCTTTTGAAGCAATACAAAAATACATTTTTTTATTGAAAAAAACCAAGAGAATTCGAATTTTGTTTGGGAACTATTGTCATAAAAATAATTTGTTCAACATTTGTTCAAAACTTCTTCATAGGGAGTTTGGAAATAATTTTAAAAAATTTTAAAGTGTGTATTAATGTTTAATTTCCAAGAGAGCAAAATAATGTAACAATAAAAATGCTGATAAAGTGTTATTGGACTTTATGAAATTTTGTACTTGTCGCTGCAATCGCGTTGAATTTTGCAATTTAAACAATACTTCCAATACTCTTTTTTATTTTTTATTCTGTTCTTGTTTAAATCGAACAATATTTACTAAAGGCCTATTATGATTGAATCTTCTACCAGTTAAGTCTAGGTCCTGTTTATTTACACAAATCTTGCTTCAATATTTTGTGAAGGCAATTTCTGTATTTTTAATATATTTTTCATAGAGGATATACCTATTTCCTCAACTTTTTGGCTCCCCAATTTTTTTTTTAAATTGAATTAAAGCTTCAAAGGGGTATGCTCATTTTCGGCCCGGAGTGTACACTAATGAATTTGGTATCAAATTAAAGGTTGTCCTTAGCCGGATATATCTGCAAAAATATTTTGTCGATAACTAATGGGAGATCCGAGATATTTGAGATTGAAGTTCGAAATGTCCAACCATTAAAAATCAGCACTTTTTCGACATAAATGCTAATATCTTTGGGTACAGAAAAGTTAGAAAAATCAAAAAGGTATCAAAATAAAGGTGTCAAAAATATCTTTTAAATGAAACTAAAATTACATTTCTATGATTTATATATTTTGAGTTATTTTTGATCAAACCTTTGAATAACAGCTTTCTTTAGACAAACTTTTGTACAATAATATCTTTTAAAATTCAATGATGATATTAATTTTTTTGGCACCAATAAGTGGCTTAGTTCACAACCTTTATTTTCATATATAATTTTTAGGGTTTCTTTAACAATTTATTCATTTTGACAATAATAATTCAAAAATATGCTCCTAAGATACAAAAAAAATATTATACCTAACAATATACTGTTAGAAGAGTAGCATGTGAGCGGTATAAGCTTAACATACAAGAAAGAGTTAACCACTCACGCTATTAAATATCTGTCAATAAGTTTTTTTCCGTTATATTTTTTGGTTTGATGTAGTTGATATTTGGTTTTTTGATGTGATTTCTTCTTAAAATATATTTTTTGACAAAAATGGATTACGATTCAACTTTTAATGAAAATCCAAGTAACGTAAATAGTTCCCAAGTGCAAAGAAACGAACCTAGCTCAGGTGTGGGAAATCGAAGACAGGTATGCGTTAATTTCCAAAGGTCAATTCTACAATATTATTGCAATTGCCTAGTAGGTCGAAGAACGGTTGGATGCTGCGCTCATGTTATGACCATAATATGGTTTTTAAGTTGGGCAAGATATGATAGTAATTTAAGACCCCCTTCTCAATTTTTAAACAACCTTTTAGTGACCTATGATTCAGATTAGAATTATGTTTTGCAACACCCATTGCCATTAAAATTATTTTTTTTTTTTTTGAATCATTATTTAGTTTATAATTATTTATTATTTTTCTTTGAATTAATTTAATTTTGTTTTGTCGATATTGTGATAACAACTTCTTTTTTATTTTAATATTTCCACCACTTTAATAAGAATTATTTATTTTTTGTTTTAATTTTTCCACTATTACTATAAGAATTATTTTTATTTTAGTGTTAGGTATAAGATTTTTTTGTATCTTAGGAGCATATTTTTGAATTATTATTGTCAAAATGAATAAATTGTTAAAGAAACCCTAAAAATTATATATGAAAATAAAGGTTGTGAACTAAGCCACTTATTGGTGCCAAAAAAATTAATATCATCATTGAATTTTAAAAGATATTATTGTACAAAAGTTTGTCTAAAGAAAGCTGTTATTCAAAGGTTTGATCAAAAATAACTCAAAATATATAAATCATAGAAATGTAATTTTAGTTTCATTTAAAAGATATTTTCGACACCTTTATTTTGATACCTTTTTGATTTTTCTAACTTTTCTGTATCCAAAGATATTAGCATTATGTCGAAAAAGTGCTGATTTTTAATGGTTGGACATTTCGAACCTCAATCTCACATATCTCGGATCTCCCATGAATTATCGACAAAATATTTTTGCAGATATATCCGGCTTATAACAACCTTTAATTTGATACCAAATTCATTGGTGTACACTCCGGGCCGGATGTCCCTTATAAAATGAGCAATCCCCTTTGTTCTATAAGTTTTATTTATGTTCAAACATGATTGAGATGTGATTGTACTATTTATTTTAGTTTCTTTACGTCTGAATGTATTATGCAAAACGCCAAAACGAACATCATAGCCACGTTACAAACTAAACTCAAAGAAAAAATATGCACACAGTCTGTGAAAGGAAAAAACGTATAAATTTCTGACTATTTTTCAAATAATTTTATCAATAGAATTTTATACCGGTTAAAAACAAAATCTAGAGTTATTTCTTTTGGTGCAACTTACGGCTGCTATTTTTTTAAAAAGTTCCTAAATTCGAACAATTAACTCAACTTACTTCACGTCGTTTGTGCCTTAATTGAAGAACATATGAGTAAAACAAGAACCTCACTACTCGGGTTGACAAAATTTGTATGCCTTATTTTACCTGAAAATTTAACTTAATTTTATTTTATTTTGCTTTAAAAATTAAATTATTTTAAACCATATTCAGAATAAAAACAATTGTAGAACTTAATGCGAACCACTTGGGTGTATACGTAACTAAATTAAATAAATATGACAAAACAAATCCATAATTTAAACTCACTTTCCTGACAAATATTTTTCTGAATTCTCTTACTATAAATTTACATAATAAATATAAATTATAGTCTATATCATCAATTTGTTCTTAACATACTTTTTAATGTAATTGATCATTGAAATCCGCTCTATTAAACCATTTATAGCTACAATAAATAATAAATTTGACTCCTATTTGGTTTCAAGAGAGATTGAAATTGAAATTAGAAAACCAAGAAGAGAAAAGTGTACTGATGCAGCTTTCAAGATCATAACCTTTTCGCCTACTTAATGTCTCTAATTGCAAATAATACGACTTTTTTATGTACGTGGGATTTGTTTTTCTCTTACTAATTTTCTTTTTTTTAAATCTAATTCCAAATAAGGTGCCATGACTTTTTCTCCTTAGTTTTTATTTATATACATATTTTTTTCTGTTCATATAAATTCATCAAGTTACTTCATGGTCGAATGGTTAAAAGTTATATTGTATTGGCTACTTGTTGGATACTTGCTTATAAAATTCTTGTAAATTTCAACCCACACACTATGTTTGATAAATTAATTGTAAATGAAAATGTTGTCCACACAATAATTGTTAACTAAGTTGACTTAAATTTCCGTTCAATATTATGAAGTTGATACAATTATCAAGTAGTTCTACTTTATTGTTGAAAATGTAGCAAATTTCAATGAATCTTATACAGCTCCTTGAAACTTAATTCAATCAAAAGAGTTCATCTGATTTGAAAATGTCACTGCAACAAAAAAACAAATGTAACTATGTACTTGTACTTCAATTCAATTGAACTGTGGAAAGTTTCATAGTTGTTATTTTTATTTCTGTTTTGTATTAAGTTAATTAATTTGAGTGTTTCCGTTGTGGGTGTAGGGTACAGCAGCGTGGTGTCTGGAGGCAGTCTTTCATATTTGGAGGCTGAACATGGTGTAAAATTTTCTGTACATATGTATAAAAAATATTAAACTTTTGATATTAAGAGCTCTTAGTCATATTTTGAATATAAGGTGCAGTCACTTCCTCTTTTTTGAAACTTATGTAATAAAAGTATAATTTAGAAACGTAGACCGATTATTTACTTTCGTGTTTTGAGAAAATCAGTCAAAATAACTTTTTTGGTAACTGAACTTTGTTCATTGGTTTTCATCATTGAAAAGAAACATTTTAATTTGTTTGACAAGTCGTTTATTATTTATTTATGTAACATCATTAGCATCAAATGAAATATTTGCATTTTCATTAAAAATATTTATATTAATTATTTTTAGTTTACTTATTTTAAAAATGTCTGTCATTGAAAAAAATTTGCTGATTAAAATCCACCGAAAAATGGCAGAAATCTATCATTGGAATTGTGTGAAATTGAAAACAAATAAGTGAAATGATTCGTTTCATCAGCTGTTCAGGAAAATGAATTTCCGTCCGGAAATTAGAAAAATAAATGCACAATTACACTTTTTATTCTTAACAAAATATTCTTTATGTGATTTCCGATCAATCAGTATATAATTTTCATTTCTAATCAAAGGCAATCACCGTCAAACATCGGTTCAAAAATGTTTCCAGATCGATGTGTTCTCGTTTGTAGTTTAATGTTCTACCTGATTTTATCAAACTTAATAGGTTGGTACTGACTTCACTATAAATCCTCAAAGGTTAAGTTGATTCGCAAGTAAGCATATTCAACTTCAAATTGTTTTTAGAAAATATTTTTGAAGGCATTGCATTATTAGAATCATGCACAAAAAGTATTACTGGTACTATATGTGTCCACCCTCAAATTTTGATATTGTTCTAGTTTTCCCATTTTCTTTTTAATAACGTATTTCAAAATAAGAACGTTTAATTTAAATGAGTGGTTTATTCGCTTTTAAACATACCTAGTGTTTAGTCAACCGCAAAATACCAATTAATTTTGAATGAGTCAATAAAAATCCTATTAAAAATTCAAACCAAATGGTTGTCAATGATTAATGTCCATCTTAAAATCTAATATAGTATTTCAAGATGTTTGTTTTTTTTTATTTATTATTTATGTAAATTAGTTAATTTCTTAAAAAAGTGATTCAAATATATGTTTGCTACTTTTTGGAAAAACAATTTTTCACAAACAGCAATTTTAAGGTCACTCACAAAATAATTGCTTTTTGAAAAATTATAATTAAATACTATTTTACCCAATGAGAAAATCAATTAAATAAATAAATTTACCGAATAAATTATTAAGGAACTAACAATATTTTTAATATTTCTAAAAATTATATAATAAAATTAATTTTTGTAATAACTCCAGAATCATGCAGGCATGGCATCGCAACTACTCCAAATCCTATAGTGCTTGAAAATGTTCAAATACTATACTTACAGCACAATAATTGGCTTTTTTCTACAGATTTGTACTGACTCTTTTGTCGTTTCCGTTAATTGCAAAAACTCCAAAAAATTTGAAGGAATAAACCTAAAAAATATGAAATTTTGCCCGAATAAAAAGTCGGAATTGTGTTCAGAAAATTTGTTGTTCTTTTCGCAAAACAAAATCTGTCCTAATTTCTTTTTGTGTGATCCAAGTTTTTAGTTAATTTTTCTTACGAAACTCTTACCGACAAATGATAAATGATGCTTGAGTTTTATAAAATTCTCAAGAACACAGACAATGCAATTCTTCGAAACTTTGAAACAAAATGCTGTTTTTCCTTTCTACGGTTTTGATAAAAAAAAACAAAATTAGAAGACATGTAATTAGAACAATTAGAACCATTTCATTTTAATAGTTCTTAACACTTGATTAAATTTTTTCCACAATATTTTGTATCCGATTTTGAACACTTATAAGGGTGCCATTTTAAGAAAAAATTCCCAAAAGAAAGCTTTCATTTAATTTTTTGGAGAATCTAAGGATTTTGTTTGATAATTTAAATAATTTACTTTGATTTCAATTTGTAATGACCTCAGCTTTCTTCATTTCAAAAGTTAACCATACTAAGCTAAGAAAAGAAAAAATTTGTGCGGCAATTGAAAACTTTGACGTATTAACGGATGATTTTGGAAAAATGTCAAAAATATAAATAGTATTTTCACTGTAGCACAGTTTTACTCTTAACAACATTTTGCTTAAATGAAGTCATCAGAAGTAAATAGTTGGGAAAGTTAAGTTTAAAATTTCACACGAAAATCTCCCATTGTGAAATTATTATTAGTTAACAAAGCTTTTCAGAGAGATAAAAGCTTCCATTTATCAAGAAGTAATGGAGATATCGACTGAAAATTAATTTTGTTCGTATCCCTCTACCTTCTCAGAATCATCACCCATTCCCACATAAACAAGGCATACCACAGCCTACGTTTATGTCACCAACTACCATCCCACCTCCCACGTTGTAATGGCGAAAAAGCTAGCAGCGCTCCTATCTCCCATGCTCCTTTTCAGTCTAGGTAAGATAGCTGAATTGCTGTTACCGAATCCCAATCTTTTTCTTACATATCAGAATGACCTATCTATTACTCCAAAACCACCTCTCATCTTTATTGAGCTGGATCTAAGGTTTTAAACGACCCGTGTCAATGATCAGCCTGTCTGGGGCCCAATTCAAAAATAGCCCAGTCTTTGACATCTTCTTAAAGCACTTTATGTTTCCATTTATTCAAGAATCTTATTACCAACAAAGACTTAATATCATTTCTTAAGGAAACGTCAAATCACCCATGATCGTCTAAAATATATCCAATTATGTTTACATGTTCTAGATTGTTGGATCTATTTTTTATAAAAGAAAGTATCATAGCTTTTTTAATTGTCACCTTACCATGTTTGAATATCAAAAACCTTCTAAATTTGGTCATTCGATTGATGTTTTAATGAAACAAAAACAAAACTATTCTCTGGACCTTAAATCTTGCCCACACGTTAACTGAATAGATTTCTAAGAAAATAATGAAAACAATAAAATACAAAAATTGTAATCAAACTTCCATTCAAACGATTATTCTCGCAATCAACCTGAGCTCGAGCAACAGTCACAGTCATTTCCCGCCTACATAAAATGTTTATGAAGTTTAAGAGAAAAAAAAAACGAAGCAATTCTGAATCACAGATTAGCAACGGCAGCAACTTGACAGTCCAACAATACCTGTTACCTTAAAAGTCATTCGAGATACAAGTTGTTATGGGTGCACTGAGAAGATGTAGACATAAATTATCAGTCAGCATTTCTGTCAACTTCTAGACTTCTATCTTTTCCAGCTTCTACATATAATAATTTTTCAAGTCATACTCTACTCGTATCATGAAAATTTAAACTTATTGTTGTGAGTTTACTTATAGTGGCGCATAAATACCGCCAACGTATGACCTCAGCTTCGAGGACATTTTGGAGCTCACAAAACGTTTTAAAAGCTAACACAATTAATCAGCAACGAAAAAATTGAAAACAATTGTTTTCTTATTCCAGAATTCCATAAATGGTCTTATTATATAAACGAAAAGTTGTACTCCCGCATTGAGCCATGTTGACACTTTTAAGATTGGCTCTGAATCTGAATCTGAATTACAATTTCCATTTAATGCTAAATAATTGTTTCGGGAAAAGAATTAAAAACAAAAACGCCATTGCGGAATTGGAAGTGACTTTGATTTGTTGTCTGGAACTGATTTTGCAACAATATTTCCTTCGATGATGAAAATATTTACAATGCACTATGTGCACCAGTTGGTACAACAATGTGCACTTTAACAGGTTGATAAGTCGACTTGAAGCAATCACCGCTTCTGAGGCGTCGCGTCACTGTGCCGCGTCGTTGTTTTCGTCGCCACCATAACTAGAGACAGAAAAATGGAAATTAATTTTGAATTGCGCAGCGCATGCGCGCCGTGTCACACAAGCTGACACCAAAATCAGTAAAAGACCATATGGTGTTTCGAGTCCGACCCGCATGCCGGCAGTGGCAGTGGCATAATGCAGAAAAATATTATGTACCAATTTTTTTTTCTTATATCGATTTTCGTGAATTTTCATCTATGCGGCAGCGGCTGCCACACCGAAAAGCATCAGCTTACAATTTTTTTTTCTTAAAATACTATAAACATTAAACATGCTATAATAAGTTGCAAGATCGTCATCGCACGAATATAAGATGTTCATATATGAGTTGAAAACTATACGAAGAAGGAAGCAACAAGGTTTCACTTTAAGAAGTGAAGTGACTTTTGTGATTGGTGATGGCGTCAATGTACCATATAGTTTTGCGTGCTATTGATCGATATTGGAATCGTGATCAAGAAGACACAATATTTTTATTTGTCATCTTAATAGTCATAAAAGTAAAGTTGATAACCTAACGGAACATAATTTTCCTGTTAAAAACAAATTGGCAACCAGTAGCACACAAGTACATTGAAACTTAATTGCCTTCGTTTTTTAATACCTACAACTGATATTTTTTCGTAAGAATTTATGAGCTTTAGGGATTTGTAGGTTCTTAGGGACCTGAATCGGAAACGTGAGAAGTCACATACTTTATTCTCAAGTATCAAATATTTTAAGGTCGAAAATGAATTTAAAATTACATTTCCATTTTTAACGCGTGAAGTTTTGACAAGTTTTCATGTTTCTGTCTCAAAATATTGAACATATTACTTTTTTGAAGACCAAAAGATTTAAAAATAAAAATAGAAATCCATAGAAAACGCCTATCAATTATCTGGAACTCTTGAAATTAAAAACATTGATATTTCCTATTTTCCATGCAAATGGTGTAGGAGCTTATAACATTGTTGCTTCTTTATTTTCTAACTTTAGAACATGTTGTAATCAAATCATGAAACGCAAAGATTTTGAGTAGCCTTTCAAAAAGATTCACTGTTAAAAACTTCGCCTATTATCATTTATTATACTTGTATTAATAATGTTTATAAAAGTCAAACCATGGCTTAAGAGAACTATTTACAGTCGAGATATTTGTATTGTACAAATTTGTCTTTTAAGGTTAACAGTTCAGTGAATGTAAATTTGACAACGTACAACTGAATTGTTCTCAGTATCAGCGGAACTCACTATAGAAAGTAATTTGGTAGGCATTGACGTCCGGTCCAAGGGGAACAATTTTCATTTAAAATGAATAGCATAATATTGTAATGTGTATATACTCTTTATCTCTTTTACTCTAATATCGTGTTAAAGTATAATAAGAATTTTTAGTAGTAAACACTTGTGTAGAACATTTAAAATAAGGGGCAACATCTAATTTGTAGCAGCAGCGTTAACAAACGGCCTTTGCTTTAAAAGGTTCTGCTGAGGAACTGTTACAAACCATCCCAGCAGAAACGAGTGGTGACTTCACAGTTCTAGTAAACTCAATCGAACAGCGGTTTGGGAATAGCCATATGGCAGAAGTCTTCCGAGTTCAGTTTAACAATAGAACACAGAAAAGAGGTAAAACTCTGCAGCAGCTTCAGGCAGATATCGAGCGATTTGTTCACCTGGCATATCCAACAGCTGGTAACGAAATAATAAATTAACTTGATGTTGAAGCCTTTGTGAGAGCTGTGGGCGATATAAATCTCCAAAGGGCTATCCGCACTGCCGGAAATCGAACACTACCAGAACAACCTTCCCAAAACGTGCATCGCGTAAGAAAATTAGAAGTACAAGAATGCTCTTGTCAGAAGGCGGAATAGCACGAACTGCAACAAGACTGGACATCTATAGCGACAGTGCAGATTACCGAGAAAAGGAACCACCATAACAAAACTTTTGAAACAGAAGTAATTCAACTGGTCAAAGTAAAACCAACAACGTTTCTTCCGAAGTTGTTTCCCACCCGGGAAAATGAATAAGAATCAACTTTAAGGGGCAGAAGCTGGTTTCGGGTATCGATGGCCCAAGGATGGCCCCAAACGAAACGTGACAACAAGAGCAGACCATATAAGCAGGAATGTAAACATTGCAGACAACAAGAACAAAAAGAAGTGGTTACTGTCCAACGAACCAGAGCCCACCCCATTTATGGCTGGAACAACGACCAGTTGAGGAAAGCTCAACAAGAAGACTCAGATATCAAACTCATCCTCGCATGGAAGAAACACGAGGAAAAACCAGAATGGGTTGATATCTCCGAAAGGAGTCTGACTTTGAAGGCCTCTTGGGCACAGTGGGACTCGTTTCATGTATCCTTCGACGTAAATGGGAATCAGCAGATGGAAAGACTTATGTAATGCAGCTAGACTTACCGAGATCGAATGTTATAGACCTTCTGCGAGAGGTGCATGGTGGAGTTTTGGGAGGCCATCTAGGAGTGAACAAGACGCTAGAAAAGGTTAGACAATGATTTTACTGGCAACATGCAAGGGAAGATGTCGAGAAGTGGTGCCGAAATTGCAATACCTGTGCTGCCACCAAAGGCCCAAACAAAAAGAACCAAAGCCAAATCCAGCAGTATAATGTGGGAGTACCCTTCGAAAGGTTTGCAGTAGACGTGACGGATCCATTTGCAGAAACAAATAATGGAAAACGTTATATTCTGGTCGTCATGGATTACTTTAGCAAGTGGCTTGAAGCATGCGCCATTCCAAATCAAGAAGAAGTCTTCAACTGGGTGAGCAGATTCGGCGTTCCATTAGAACTGCATTCCGACCAGGGAATTTTAATCAAACATATTTCAGGAAGTTTGTGGGCTTCTTGACATCAAGAAGACAAGAACAACACCATTTCACACACAATCTGATGGCATGGTCGAACGATTCAACCGAACCCTGAAGGAATATCTTTGCAAAGTTGTGGACGATAACCACCGAAATTGGGATCGACACATTCCGCTGTTTTTGATAGCGTATCAAAGTGCAAGACATAGGTCAACTGGCCATATACCGTCTGAGATTTTTATGGGAAGGAACATCAGACTGCCGAGCGAAATAAATTTGGATGTCCCACGTCGGAACCACAAGCCGAGGATGACTACATTGATGACCTCAGAGAAAGACTCCTCCAGATCTACGACAATACCCGGTTGAAAATGAAGATGTTCAGTGACCGAATGAAGACACGCTACAATATACGAGTGACAACAACAGAGTTAGAAGCAGGAGATCGGGTATGGCTTTAAAATAAGAATAAGGGGCAACATCTAGTGATTAAGAGGAGAACTCGCTTCGAGAACATTCAGCGCCTACAAGAACCTACTAGTTCCTCGAACCGAATTGAGGTATATAAATAGGTGCTCGGAAGCGAAGCGGAATTATTATTTATTGTGAACTATGATAAAGTAAAGACTGTGTTTGAAAATTAATAATTGAAAGTGTTTAATAAACAAGTTTGGAACAATTCAAATAAAGTAAAAATTGTGTTTTATTTACTACAAGTATGAATGAGTTTTAATTGTCAGACCAAGCCGAATAATACAATATTAATGCCAAATATAGAGTGAAATTGTACCAGAAGTTATATTAGTTATATAATAGGGTTGCCATCTTTTAAGTGATTGAATGCTATTTTTTTTAAATAAAATACATTTAAAAAAAATGTGAAGACCCTTATTTGACTATAAAACAGGGATTAACTTCTGTTCTAATTCCGGAACACTGTTCTAATACGGAATCATGACCTGAATTTTTGTAGTAGTTTTCTATTTTTGATGTGATGTGATCTTAAGTGAAGTTATCTGCACGATCCTCAAAAATTCGACAGTTAAAAAACACCCCTCTGTTTTTTTATATATAAAATAAACTTTAATTAACTGAAACAAAATTGAAAATTTGACGAACAAAAAAAGATTTTATCTCCAAAATAATTTTGTGCAACGACAAATAACATTTTTAACATCTGGTAACATTTTGAGAACAATCGAATTAACAGTTTTTAACAAAAAACTAAAACCTAAAGAAATACTAAAAGTTCGTAAACATTGATTTTCGATTTAGATATCTGTTCAAAAATTTGAGATATTGCCTTCAAATTAATTTTATTTAATAAAAAAAATATTGTTTCAACATTCGGTAAAATTTTGACACTTAGTTTTTTTGATAGTTTTCTAACAAAAAATAAAAAAAAAAACGATTCTAAAACTTGGTAAACATTTATTTTCGACTCAAATAGCTTTTCAAAAATTGAAAATATTGCCTTCAAACTAATTTTATCTCACAAAAATTATTGTTTTTGATATTCAGTAAATTTTGTATAAAAATCCAGTCCAACAGTCCGTTTTTTTCATACGAAAATAAAGTCTACAAAAAAATAGTACGCAAATTTGTTAAAAACTTATGTTTGGTTCTCGATATCTTGAAAATTAATTTCATTCATCAAAATTGCATAAGAAATAAAAATGTATGTAAGAAATAAAAACTTTTAAGAAATTTTACTAAAATTGGTAAAAATTGGTTTTTGCCTAAAAATCTCGTTAACAAAAATAGATTGTGAAATGAAACTATTTCATTATATGCAAAATATTGTTGGTAATTTTAAAATGTTTAACAATAATTCAGCTCACAACTTTTTTAACAAAAGACTAAAACCTACAAACTTTTAAGCAAATCAAATCGACAGACTGGATGGAAAGTTATCAGTTCGGCTTCTTTTTTCTTAACGTTTCTAACCTAAATTTTCCCGCTTTATAAATCAAATTGACATTTTTAATTATTGACAAACATTATAAATATGATAACTTAAGGTAACCCTTGTTTATAATATTATAAAATATATTCTTGTTTAGTTTTCCTTAAAAAAAATCGTAGATTTACTCTCTCGAAAGAATTTCCAAAAACTAATTAATCAAATTTTTTTAATAAACTTTTTGTTTCATTCTGAACAATATCTCCGAGGTTTTCTTCGACCATGAAAATAATTGCACTGCTGTTGTTAATTTTTCTGGATGTGTTTTCTTTACAAAATTGATATAAATATAGTCGTATGGACACATTTATTTCTTGAAGCTATGATAATCAGGAGTTAACTTAAATTAATAAAATAAATACAAAATTATTGTTACTTTAAACTCTGGTTTAAAACTCGAATTCTAAAACAATAACGACTGAGCTTTTAAAATTACTTGTATAGCAGAAAATAAGGGGCATTCATTTTAACAACTCCTCAAAGTATACACTTTTCGATGGTTCTAAAAAAAGTACCTTACGATTGGAAAAATTATTTTCAAACTTCTGCTCAACGATGTTAACCGATGTATTCCAAACTTAAAATCTAGATTTGATGTCTTAGTAGTGAAATGTTGTATTTTTAAAACCCTGTCGCTCCTCAAAGCTGGCTGTGATATGATTTTCTAATTCACATTTCACTTCCACTCTGAGAAGAGACAAAGTTTAAATCGTTTTCTTTGTGCACTAAAATTAATTGTTTAAATTTATTTATGGATTGTATCTTCTTCATACACATTTTGAAATTTAAACTTCTAAATAAAATAATTAATGTTTCATAGTTAGAGAAGAACCTTTAGGATCTCAATTTAAAAACAGATACAATTAAGGCAAAAGAAATAAAAACAAATTTGTTTTTCTTTTTTTTTAAATTATCAATTTAATTTCTTTTTATTTAATATAAATGTTTTACCTTTTTCTCTTTTTCTCTTTATTTGTTTTTTGTTTTTCTTTTAATTTGTATAAATTTAAATATCATGATAAACTTATGTAGGTATTTCCTTAGGTTATTTGTATGTTCTCCTTTGATTAAAAAAAACACTCGATTATGAATATTTTTATATTTCCTTCCTTGTTTTGTTTAAAAATACATAAATGGCATCTATAAGAATTCGTACGGGCTTACTTAATTTTTTAAACTTTTGTCTATTTTTGTTTGTATTTTTGTTATAATATGTCTGGAATGAGATGCTCTAGTTTTTGTATGTTTTTATTTTTGTAACATGAATATGACAATGAAGAGTTTTATGATTTTTTTAAAAGAATTGGAATTTGACTATAAGTTTAAAGTTTTCTATATATAAAATGTGTTTTTATTTTAATTTGTATGTCTTGTTTAAATATTGTAAGCTTTAGAATAATGCTTTTTTGTATTTTGTTTTATTTTATGTTTTTACTTTCGGAACATTATAGTTTTCTCATATTTTGATTTTCGGATTTTTTGCTGTTTTGTTTGTTTTTTTTTTTGTTTAAAAAATTTAATGAAGCTATAGGCTAGGTTTATATTCTATTTTTTTGTTTTTATTTGTTGTGTGTGGACGATGAATGTTTTTTGTTTATATATAATATAATATATTTTTATCTTAATTTAACATTTAAGCTATTTTTTTGTTTTTGTGTATTATCTATTAGTTTATAGGTATAAAATGCGGAATTAATTCTTCAATATGTATAAAATGTATACAAAAAATTGTTGTCATTGATTTCACTTAAAAATAATGGCAAACTGATATTTCATTTTGTTGTTTATATAAAAAATTCTACTCATATTTTTGTAGTACTCGTAAATCTTACTTAAAAAATTAAAAAAAATTAATTACAGTCCATTCGGTTTCTTTGTTTTTTTTTTTAATATTTCTTTTTTTTGGCTTTTGTTGGATTATAATGCCATTTTTGAAACCTCATACAAAATTCTTTTATTTTCATTTCTTATACTTACATAGTTTTACAAAAATTTCATTTTTTTTTCTATCAAAACCTATTGTAGATATTTAATCTTAAATCAGTTTGATCTTTTTTCTTGTAAGAAAATTGAATTTATGAAGGCGAATTTTTGATGGATTTATTACTTTTGTTTCTTAAAAAAATAATATTAAATAAAAAATAAGAAGTTCTGTGAATTTACTGTAGTTATGTATATTTGGTAGCAGGTTATGTTTGTAATAGAAGCATTTTTATCTTTCAAAAAGTACATTTTGATTACTCGATATTTTTCAGTCTAAAATTTGAGCAAACGAATTCAAATTTTAATTCAATAAACAATTTTACAGCACAATGGAAGAACTTAGTTTTTGAATGGTGGCTTTTACCTAGATAATTTCGAAAAATATGATGAATATTTAAGTTTTGAGATTTTTTCAATAATGTAAGCTGTTATAGGGTTTGTTGTGATTTTAAGGTGTATTCTCTTTCTTAAATGTATTTTACATTCAATTGCAATTTCGAAACTTGATTTATTTGAGAAAATATTCCTCCTTCCGAAAGATCAACCTGAGAAAGACCGTTAAAATGTTGAAGAAAATAGATATAACTTTATACATAAGATATGTTATATTAAAAATTCTCAAACTCTTCAAAGTTGGTTTTCAGCTTCAATATTTTATAAGCAATTCCTATTCCATTATTTTTAAAATTTTCCAATATGCAATATTTTTTTTGATTGATATCAAGTAGAATGGGTTATGTCCAAAAACTTGTCCTTTTCAATCTCCAATTCAGGAGGCCCATTGTAAAAATAGTTAATTTTTGTATTTTATGTTCAGTCTTAAACAAAAGAATTTATATTGTAAAATAATATTCGATCTACAAACTCCTGTTTCTAGTTTCTGTCACTTTCGACCATTCAAACCAAGTCAAGATTTTAATTTTTAAGAAATACTGTATTGACAATGAAAATTTGGGGTAGCGGTTATTACAAAACCTAAATACATAAGTTAAACACCATGAAGAAAAACAAGAAACTAAGACAATTATTTAAAGCTCGTATCATTTCGTAAACGGATCCAAATGTGTCAAACACAAGATTCAGATGCTTTTGAAAAGTCAAGTTATTTATATAAATTTAACTCCTGACTCTAAAGCTCCTTGAAGTTAGGTGTTTATGAAGCGTATGCTAATGATTTTTATTTTAAAAACTCCCTTTCGCATTATTTGTGTTGTAAATAGTGTTTGACTTGAAGCGGATAAGCATTTTTATAAGCAAAACCCTCATGGGTATCCCATTCATATAATTTTTAGCTTTTTAGCCAGTTTTTAACTACGTTGAAATAATTTCTGAAGTTTCAAAGCATTTCTATTTTAAAAAAAACCTAAAATTGAACAAAAACTGCCTTTTGGTTTTTTAACTGCTGAAGTCTTTATTCCTAAAACTCACATTACAAATAATTTTAACCTCTTAAGTATTCTGTCTGATAAATCAAGTTAGTAACTTCAACAACGTCGCAGGTCTATGTAAACTATTTTAGGCCATTTTTAGCAAAAATTGGATAGATACGAGAAGTTTATCCAATTGACAAAATATATTATTTGTCCAAACTCCCTAACAGGCTTATAAATGAATGCAATCTTTAATGATTTCAATACAGAGATTGCATTCAATTATTTCCATCAAATATTGGGAGTTCAAGTTTTGAAATCACCAATCATTAGACCTTAGTAAAAGTAATTCCTACAATTTTAGAGCAATCAATTGATTGTTATCATCTAAGACTACATTCACTTGAAGTCTTTGCATTCGTTTGCATTCTTAAATAAAATTTCACTACAAACTTTGGAGATTAAATTTAATCTCTTGGCGTCTGACATCGAGACTTCAAGTAAATGCAAACACTTTAAATGAGTTCAGAAACTTTAAGTGAATGCAAATAATGCATGAATTCAAATGATTGCAATCAATTGATTGCAGTTAAATGATTGGAGACAAAACGATTTAAGTCTTTTTGAGGTGAAACTTTGCAAGTCCCAAACTATAGGTGAAATCAATGAATGCAATCATTAAGTTGCATTCAATAATGATTGCATTGCCAAAAAGATTGCATTCTTTTACAAGTCTCCTCTCTAAGCTCGTCCATTATTAAATCATAAGGAATTAATGCTAAAAAAATCTGGTAAATTGTTTATATAAGTTAAACATAAAATTCTTAAAACACTAAAAATAGGTATAAGAGTTTTAATAGAACGGAAACGATATACATCCCAGTCAAAAACTATTGTGTCGAAAATTATAAATGCATTTGCTGTTTGGATAACAAAATTGCGAAACTATCGCTTTACATTCAAATTGACTAACCTTTCGAAGACCGACCATTAATTTTACAATTTTCTGCTTCTAAGCTAAGGTAAAACTCAACTAAAACAACGTTCTTAATAAAAGTCAACTGTCAACAAAAACTTCAAACTTCAAAATAAATAAAAAACAAATCATCAAGAAATAAAACAAAATCATATAAAATGTTTACAATTAAAATATATTTATATTTCATTAAAATCAAGGCCATACACAGTACAATTGTTTCATACAAAAATAAAATAATAATAAACTGAAAATGAAACATTTTGAGAAATTAAAAAAATATAAAACAATCTTTTATTCTCATTCCATTTTTAAGAAAAAAAAATAATAATATTCAAACAAAAAGCAAAAATTATGAAATAAATAAAGGAATTAAAAGAAAAATTATTAAAGAAATCAAAATTTGAGCAAATTGTAAATTATCTATTTATATAAAAATAAAATGATTGTTTTAATTCAAATAAAACAATATATTCGAGTTACACATTTATCATCTTGAAAAAAAAGCAAGTGTTTTAGTTCTTCACTTCTTTATACACAATCTTATTCATTTTATTTTTTTCATTTCTTTTTATTTTATTAACTAAACATAAATCACAAAAAAACATAAAATTATAATCGCATACATACTATTTATAGGTATAGAATAAAAAGTTATTATCTTTCGGTATATTTCTTTCTTAAACACAAAATCTATCTTTATTTTAAAATAATTCCTTCTTCTCTCACTAGTTTCTTTTTCTTTTAATTTTAATTCAGGCATATTTTTAAAATTATTATTTTTATTGCCAATTTATTATTAATTAAAAAATCATTTTATATATAGCACAAATTGCAAGCTTTTTGTTTTTTGTTTTTTGACATTTAAACATAAAAATCTAAACTAAATATACAGCAATATTTTTGTTTAAGGCTTTAAAAAATATTTCTTATTTTTGTTTGTTTTAATTTTCAAAGAAATATTATGTAGTTTTTTTGTTTGTTGTTGTTTAATATTTATGAGCGTTACTTTTTTCTTCTAGATACACAGTTATATGCATTTATAATGAGATAATATATATATATTTCTATGTTTATATATATAATTGTATTTTCCATTCATTTATAATATATAATAATTTTTTCTTCAGTTAAATTTTGTTCTTAAATTTGTAAAAAAGCATATTGATTGGTTGTACAAAAAATCCGATATAAAATGTTTTTATTTTAGTTACTTTTTGTTTTTGTCTTTGTTAATATAAACTTAAATTTTATACTTTTTTATTTTTTGTTCAAATTTGAATAATTAATAATATTTTTTTTATTTTGTTTTTTTATAAATTTACATATTTTATCTAAAATTTTGTTTATCTTTGTCGTACGTCTCTTATAGTTATTTTTGTTTTTCATCAATGTTTATTTATATATAATTTTTATATATTTAATATATTTTTTAAAAATTCTCACGGTTTTCTTATTACATACATATTTTTTATCTTGAAAATCATGTTTTTTTTTAAATTTCTATTTTTTAAGTAAAAATTAAAATAAAGATAAAATACAAAATTAAAAAATTAAAATAAAAAACAACGATTAATAGTTAAAATTTGTTCTAATGATTATGAGGAGGAGATATATATTTATATTTATAATCTTATTTCTGTTTTTTTTTTAATTTTTATTTTTTATTTTTATTTAATTATAGATGAGATTTTTTTAGTCGCTATTCTTTTGTTTTGTTTTGTTTTTACTAAAATTGTTGATTTTTGTTGTTTTGATAATTTTAGTAAACACATATTGAGTTGCTTCTGCTTAATCGGTTAGAGTTTGAGCAATTAATGCAAGTTGTTCTTTTAGAACCCGGAAAGATGGACGATCCTCGGGACAGTGACACCAACATTTTTTCATTACCTGTAAAAAAAGTAGGAAGAGATAAATTATAATTCTTTTCAAATTATCTCAAAACATTAAAAAGACGAATTAATACAATTATATATATTTGAAAATTTTTAAGATGCTTTAATGACAAAAAGCTAAAGTTCTTAAGATATATGGATTTTTGTCTTCAGTTAAGTGACTTTTGAAATCAAATTTCTTTAAAATCAATATTAAATCAATATTTAAGGCTTGGCTTGGCGTCCAACTTGAATTCATTTTATTTGTTTTTTTTTTAATAAAATGTATTTAATTGTTTTTTCTTTTGCGCTAAAAAAATGTACTCCTTTAAAAAATAGGTACACATTGTGTAAAAGCAAATTATCAACTTTCAAGTCATACAATATTTTCGGATCAGTCCTCTGACAATAGATGACAGTCTTACCGAAATTAAGATTTTTTTTCAATATTATCCTTGAAATATCGAAGATTTATCATAATAAACTTAAATCTTCTCAAATGAAGATTACAAATAAATCTTTTTTAACACATTAATTTGTCAAACCAAACAAGTTTTGGGACCTACCCATTGTCAAACGTCAATTTCAATCTGAAATTTGGTTGATATGACAACCAACCAAACGTCAAATTAATCTCCTTTTCTTTGATGGAATGGAAATACTTCATGATTTTTTTAAAATCTCTTGCTTTAAATCTCGGATTAGATTTTGGTGGAAACATAATACAGTGACATAATTTTGAAGAACGAAATTTATTTTTAGCTAAATTTGGTGAAAAATCAGTTTTGCAGTTGAAGGCCATTTCTATGTCGGAGCTTTGAAAACAAACATGTTTTTAGAAGAAATGTATATGTGGCGGACCTTTTATATGACCAAGAAGAAAATGTAAGCAACTGTCAGATTTCTTTAGCAACGAAAACCGAAAATTTCAAACGTCAAATAAAAATTGATTTGTTTTTGAGATTTTACAACCGATTGTAAGGCCTTTGAAAGAAAAATTGCGTATAAAATTTCTGGTTGCGTTCAATCCAGTTTTGAATGAACAGGCTACATTTTTAGATACCTTATTGAACAGATAAAGTTGGATAACTAAACTGACATAACTGTCAAAAAATAGAAAAAAAAACTTTCAGCTATTGACAAAAAGCAGACAAGTAAAGTTTTCAATGGTTAATTTATTCATTCAAGAGATTGTATCCATAACATGTTGAATCGACTGTCCTTTCGGATAGCCGCCAGGGCGTCTTAATACTTTTGCGGGCCCTGGTCCCAAAAGGATCTGGGAGTCAATAAAAGTAGGTATAATATTTGTTTTTATTCTTTAGGTTAAAGAAATCATTTTAAAATTAATGTGTTTTTTTTATATTTTTACTTTAAAAAACATAAAACAGATCTTTTTTTATGATTTTATATTTTTTTTTTAATTTACCCTCAATAGTTGAACATTTTTCTTTATAGTTGATTTTTTATAATTTTTTTTGTTAATTTCCAATATTTTTATATTATTTAAAGTGTATTTAAGTTTAATTCTTTATATTTGTTTTAATTTGTTTTTTTTTTTAGATATATATGTAAATTTAAGTATACAATAAAATATTATTAAAGTCATACTTTTCTGACTTTGTCAGTTGCAAAATCATGAATTAAGTCATCAAATTCAATTTCTTGCAGTAATTCATTCTCAATTGATAAAATTGACAAGCTTTTAGTCTATCTTGTCCTCTAAAGTTCATTTATTATCCGGTTCAATTTCGAAAGTGAATGCTCTCCACTGCAGTTTGATACCATCAAAGATAAAAAAATTCTACAGGCAGTTTCTATATTTGGAAATGTGTTCCCAATTTCATCCACTGTCATTAGACTGTAAAATTTTGATATTGTATTAAGATCTTCATTTACCTCTTTATTGAATTCTTTTGGTACGATGTGCAGGCATTCTACCTCAAGTTCTTCTGCATTAACATCTCTATGGTATTTTTTTGAAAACTGTTCGCAAGAATTTTGTAACTCCACTGAAGTCAAACATTGCATTCGCCAAAAAATCCAAACAATGCATTGATTTCTCGATAGCCATTGGATCGTTTTTTTAATTTGCAAGGTAATAACGTAAATAGTTGGAAAAAAATTTTAAACTTTTCTATCCCAATTAGCTGTATAGATGGTGGAGGGCCATCAAAATATGTGGCACGCGTAATTCGTACTATTTTTCGTTGCATTAAGTCTTTATAACTAGCATCTGAATTCTGAATTTTTCACGTCTCAAATTTATCAAAACTCTCCCTTAGATCATTTATTAAAGAACATAGTGAACAGAGCAAATTGGCAGCAACGTCAATCGTTATTGTTTTTTTGAAGGCTCTTGCTGGTTTTATGATTTTTTTCTAATATTATTCTAAACATTTCTGGAACAGTTTTGACATTTTCTTAGACAGGCACAGCGCTTCGCTTTTTGTGCCTGGAGCTTGCTTTTGATCTCTAGAGATAGAGGTCAAGGCTTCAGTAATTTGCTTATAACCATGATGTAGATCGCTAACTGCATCAGCTTGAGCAGAGCATCTTGTTTCAGAAAGGCTTTTAAGAACTCTATGTGAACCTTAACATTCATCCAATTTATTCCAGCTTTTCCTTGGTAAAAGCAGAATCAAGTCGTATATTTTTTGAACCACTTGAAAGAAACTTGTTGCCTCCTGCACACAACCAGCCACATGAAGCCTTACTAAGTTAAGAGAATGTGCTGCACAAGGTAGAAAGGTAGCAAATTCACACTTCTTCTTTAATCTTGCTTGCAAACCAGAATATTTTCCCGACATATTAGACACATTATCATAGCTTTGTCTTCTACAATCTTCTATTAAATTATAATAATTTTCCAGAAATGTCAAGATTGTGTCAGCCAAATATTCAGATTTATGCTCTTGAATAGGTTGCCATTTTAAGAACTTTACGATGGGAACACAATTTTTAACATACCGAATTACAAAAGTCAAAGGGTTTACTGTCAACACTTATGCAGAACTGTAGGATTCATGTTGTCAGAAGTTTAAAATGTTGAGAAGGAGAATTTCAATGCAACGGAGAGTAAAATTTAACTTGTTTTTCTACCCGCAAAATACCAAAAAAGTTAACCGTATACCTTCTTTATCTAATATTGAACGACATATGGACATCCATAATGAAACAATTCTGACAGATTTCGGAATGACGGAAAATCAGCAGCGCCACTGGCAGATCCGTGAATGTACTAAAATTTCATGTTTCATGAGAGCACTACACATATCTATGTAAGACATTGTAGTAAATAATCTCAAAAGGTTTTCCAGCCTCAATGTCTGTATAAGGAATCCAAAAATATTACCAGAATTGACAGTTGGAAAACATGACAGACATTTTAACAAAACTAACAGAGACATTTCGTGAAAAATGAAAACAAATCAAACAAACCTAAATCTAAAGATCTGTTAAGGTATACAATTATTGTAGTTATTTTGATTTGAATTTAGTAACTCTTGAAAATACTGTAACATTTCATTAAATTGTTCAAAATTTTTGTCAATTCTATAAACTCCAGAAAAAAGACACTGTTAAATGTTGGACATTTTTCACTTACATATTATCCCCTTTTTTCTAGCAAAAATCCCCTTTTTAAAAAAAAGAAATTAATTAAGATTTGATTACGTTTTTTTTAACGTTAGGTTTTTTTAACGTTACGTTTTTTAGTAACGGGTTATACATTTTGCGGCTTCAAAAGTATGGGTCTTTAATTCGACATCTGTCAAACTAAGCTGTTAAACCAATTTTCCTCTTTTTCAGTTAAAAGTCTGATATTCACGAAAAAGGATGGCTTAACCACAAAAATGGTGATTCTGCCACCGCCAGGATAACCCTGTATTTTTAGGTTCAGAGATAGCAAATAAAATCCATTTAAGTTTCTGGAAACTTAATTTTTATATGTGAAAGGGGAAAGGGGAGAGATATAAATAGTTATCTGAACTTACATCGTAAATTTCCTTAGCACAGGACTTTGGTTTCTCTAGAATAATTCCACGCTGAACACGTTCAACAACTTCAGTATTCTTAAGGCGGCCATATGGCATTTTACCGCATGTGAACACTTCCCACATAAGAACACCTTAAAAATTAAAAAAGGGAAAATAAATCAGTTAAAGTTTTAGTACATTCAAAAGAGAAAAAACCTTACCATACGCCCAAACATCACTCTTTGACGAAAATCGAGTGTAATTCAAGACCTCTGGTGGTGCCCATTTAATAGGAAACTTGGTACCGCCAGAACTAGTATACTGATCATCCAATACATATCGTGCCAATCCAAAATCAGCAACTTTCACAACATTCTCAGAGCCCACTAGACAATTACGAGCAGCCAAATCTCGATGGATATAATTGTGTCTTTCAAGATATGCCATTCCTTTGCTCACCTAGAAAAAATAGAAAACATAGATTCTTACTGAGGAATCAATCATTCAAGATTTGTATATTACCTGAATGCACATATCCAAAAGTAGACCCATATTACCAATCAAAGTGGTCTCATGTCGTCGTAAATAATTTAGCAGGGATCCATGTTTCATATATTCAGTCACAATGTAAATTGGGCGATGTTTCGAACAAACTCCATACAGCTGGACAAGATTTTGATGTTGTAATTTGGTCATAACCTTGGCTTCTTCAATGAAGTCATCCTCAGACATTGTACCCTCTTTCATCATTTTAACAGCTGTATCGATTGAACTACGCCATTTACCACGGCGCACAACACCGAATTGACCAGAGCCGAGCTCCTCACCGAGCACCAGTTCCGCTGGATGGATTTCCCATTTATCTATAAAAGCAAATTAAAAAGTTCAAAATGTTAATAAAGATGTTGAGGACTTGAGAGATAAGAGATAAAAACTACTTACCATGAGACAATCCAGCAGTTGGCGGTACAGGCCTATCACAGGGCGATGACTTTAAACGACAGGCTAAGCCTCCCGAATTGTGTCGATGATAATTGATAAGATCAGGAATTGTTTCACAGCAATGCTTCTCTGAGAGATAGTATTCTCCACGTGCGTTTTGTTTAATATGATAGTGCTTAACATGCGATTGTGGACTTTAATTTAAAAATTTAAAATAGGAAATCAATTACAAAATATTTTGTTAAGTACAAAAATAAAATACTTACACTTTGGTATGTAGCGATAGGGTGTAAAGACCTTTTGTGGATGATTTTCTAACTACGAAACAGCCTTCTTTGTCGCCCTGCTTAAGCAGAGATTCAGCTCGCTGTCGGGACATATCACCGACATACCATCTAAAAAAAAATTAAAAAAAAATTGTAATTAAATTACAATCA
This sequence comes from Eupeodes corollae, assembly GCF_945859685.1. NCBI lineage: Eukaryota > Metazoa > Arthropoda > Insecta > Diptera > Syrphidae > Eupeodes > Eupeodes corollae. Next base: position 128,516,504 of record NC_079149.1, read on the forward strand.
CAAGTTGTTGTAGTTTACCAAAATTGGTAGAAGATAAAACTTGTTTCAAAGTAATTAGACATCTAAAAACCATACAAATAAAACCAATTAAGTCTTGAAAATATACGCATCAAAATAGTTATTTCTATTTTTTGGTATTTCAAGGAAACTTTTTTTAGATAAATTGTATTTCTATTTAAGACTTAATTTGGGCTTAGTTTGAGGTTTGTTTGTTTTGGTTAGATTTGAAGAAAAGAAACTTACTCATATCGTTCCAAACCCAGAAGAGCTTTTGGCTTGACGTAATTACTAGGTATGTAGCCAACATTTCCGTGCTGATCTTTGACTTTCCACCAATGCTCCTGAGAGTCATCAATTACCTCGTATTCAGCATTCTGTAATTATATCATTGGAGAATAAAAATAAACATAGCCATTTAGATTTTTTATTTTGTATCTTATCTTACATTTTATGTTGTGTGAATTAAAATTAAGTGAGCATAATGAGCAAATTATAGGAAACAAACAAATTATGTTAAAGAATAATAAAAAAACACCAAAAGTCTTTGTGTTTTTTGTAGGAAGAAGGTATATTGAATGATTAATCAAAAATATAATTAATTTGTGGAGTTATTAGATGTTTATAGGTTTTTTCTGTTGAAGTTTTACAATTTTTTTGGCAAATAATTGGAAAAACGATTAATAGAATGAGGCATCTTGAAAAATAGAATGTAGAATTTTTTTAAAGGGAAATCAATGGGCATTTTATGATATTCAAAGAAGATTCCAAGGTTTTGAGTAAGGTAAAAATAATACAAAGTACGAAGGATTATCAGAACCTACAACATTGGCAGATCCGTCAGTCAATGCTCTAATAATAGCTGCCAATGAGCTGACAATAAACGAATATCAAACTTCAAATAGTTGGCAGAATTTGTATCCAAGCCTTGTAATTTTGTTAGCAAATTGATAGCTGGATCTTTTGTAAGGATTTGACAGTAGTTTACATTGGACTTTTTTAAGCTGACTCAGTTTGACATTATATAATGTTTTCTAGCTCCTATAGATTTATTTAAAATATTTGCAGGATTTCCTTTTTTGCTAAGTATTAAGTAGATGGGAGTTGGCTAGAAAGAGCTTCGTTGATAAACACTGTTAAAAAAGACATTTGACGATTTTAAAAGTCTGAGTCTTTGAAAATGGCTGAAAATTACATTTCTAGCAACATTATCGCACAATTTAAGTTTCCTAATTGTTAGACATTTGTGACAATTTTCTACAGACAAATCGGACAATCATTTGTACGAAGTCCTATCTTTTTTGACTCTCTTTTGGGCAGAACTGACCGAGGAACGTTGAAATTGACAAAAAGTAAGACATTTTGTTTTGAAGTTGTTCATTTTTTTTAACGATTTTCTAAGTTGCAAGAAGATTTTTAAAAAGTAATTAACTAATTAATTCAATTGTAAAGATGAAATTCAAGTGTTTCAATTTGAGGATTAGTGTTCCGCGATTTTTTTACTGTAGTCATTTGAGACTTAATTTGATCATTTGCACTCATGTAAAGGCTTGAGATTCTATTAAATTTATTTGTATTGATTTTAAGTTTTCAACTAAATGTCTGATGTTTGTCAATAGATCTAAAACGTCATTATCCAAGATAAGACATATGCTAAGCAAACAATTCTGTCAAATTAGTGTTTTTGTTTTGACGACGCACATTTTTGGTTTTGTGAATTTTGTAATTTTTCTTTTATTTGCATTCGAAGGCAACTTTTAAAAAGGTGTAAAGTGGTTTTATTGGTTCCATCGTTTTCGATTTTGAAGTTGACAAAAGTCTGCGTTGAGGAAGGTCAAAAATATTCGAGACGCTGAATTGGACGAAAAAACTTGCCATATGCAAGAAGAGCTTTAGCATTAGGAGTTGGCAGGTTATTTAAAAGCGATTGAAAGTGTTCGAAATGGTTAAAAAATAGACCATTTGGATTCTTTATGAGTTAAAGGTGAGGGATGTTAAGCGTCTTGTGAAGAACTACTTCCCAGTCATTTTTGAACTTCGCGTCTTCATCCGAATATTCACGTTGCGAGTTTGGTGAGACCAGGTTGTTGTTATTTATTGTGAACTATTGAAAACAAGTATCATGATTACCGAGGAACGGTATCGACTTCAATTTACTAAAAACGGACACAAAACGAGCACAGGCACAATATACTCATTCAACATTATTTAAAACGCTTGGCCTTATGTTGCCAAACTCTTTAAAACTTACACGACCGTGTTAACATAGGATGTCTTACGCTTGGTTGTATTCACTGAAATCTCAAATGATTTTAATAAATTGATTGCAGTCCATTGATTTTTAATGTCAAATAATTCGAATTTAAGTTTATTTTGAAAATAAATTCACTTAAATATTAAAGTCATAGAGTGTTGACATTTTTCGAAAATAAAATTACTATTGGACCTTTTTAATATTGTTAAAATGTAGGTTAAAATAAGGAACTAACCATTTAATTAAAGTTGGAAAAATAAGGGTTCTAACAGTTTAGAATATTGATTAAAATTTAGTTTACCTTTTCAAGGGAGAGATCACCGCCTTCGATGGCTTTGAAAGGATAAAGTGCAACGACGATTTTCACAAAGTGCGAGTTATCCTGAAAATATATAAAAAAAGAAAATTAAAATTAGATATTTTTAGGATTTAAAAAAAAATGTTCAGAACTAAATTATAGAAAAATATAAAAGGCATGAAATTTACTTTTAGAAACTAAAATAATAAATTCCTAAATAAGCTGTTTTCTTAGTTAATTTAATTGAATTTTAAAAATACCTATTGTTTCTATAAGGGTAAAGATGTGTTTTTTTAGCTGCACTTCACGAATGTGAAATGCTTTACTCAACTGTGTTGTCTTTCCTTTCATTGATATTCAAAACTTTAACTAATAATCTGGTTAAAGTATTTCAATCTTTTAAAAATACGTTAAGAAAATATCTAAGCATTTTCCTAACGTTCGAAATGTGATTAACACTTGAAAATATAAAAGGTTAATAAAATAAATTGGGTTGCACGACACCCCGTTGAGATCTATGTCCTAGTGAGTAACAACTCTTAACCACTCATCTGTGCGAGTATTGTTGTCAGTAATGGAGAGGACCTACAGTTTTAAGCAGAATCTTAACGGCTTATTTGAGAAAGCTGTTCCAATGACGAGAATTACTCTTGGAGAATTTGTCAATTCCTTGCAAGGGGCAGTACAATTGAAAAAAAAACTTTATATGGCATTGGCCGGGATCGAACCTCAGACCTCTGGAATAATAGTCCAAAGCACTTTTTTTCAAATTCTTTTTTATTACTTCAATCTTAAACCTATCTTAAAGCTATGCAAAAATTAATAAAACTTGCATAATTAAATATAACTTACAATTAACTTACTGGTCCCAAACGGACACTCTAAGTTAAACTCGAACACTTAATACTAATGCCTTTCGGCCCTAAGATCTATTTTACTTCAATTTAAACTTTATTTATTTTTGTATTTATTAGAAAATTTGAAAAAAAAACTAATATCAAGATCCAACGCACTGACCATCATGCCACGGGAAAATATATAAGCATTTTCCTAACGTTCGAAATGTGATTCGAAAACCTTAAACATATAAATGGTTTATACAACTTTAAAATAGTCGCCTTTAAAAACCGAGAACAATACAAGTATCAGGAAAATAATTATGAATTTAAAAATATGTATTAAGATCAACGAATCATTGCAAAATACAAAATACAATGTCCATCACATCACATTCTTATAGTACGACTAAAGAAGATATATCTATAGTAATCAAAACATTCAAAATTAAACTGAAGTGTAAACTGATTTCCAGAAGGTCGAGTGGCATTGTTCATGAAAATAGTGACAAAAAAGGAAAACACAGGACAGAATTATCACACGATGTGTTATTTTATTACAGACAAGTTTTTTGAAACTTCAATGCTAAGTTTTCAATATTTTTCAAGCAGAATGTTAACTAATTTCATGGGTCATAAATCTTTTGATAAAACTTTGCTTTTCAAAATTCAATTTTGTGCTTATTCGAATCGGCAAAGATGGAAAACAAATCTCAGAAATAACACTTAAGAAGTAAAAAAAAATATGTATTTCGTTGCCTTTTCTTTTATCATTTCAATTTCGTGTTATTTGGCTTCTTTTTGTTAATCCTTACATTAGAATAAAATAAATCATAAATAATTTAACAATAAGTTCTAATTGTCATATGTACATATTCATGATTCTGCTATCGCTTATGCAAAACTAATTATGATGAATAAGGAAAAACAAACGTTTGCTACTCAGCTCTTTCGTTTCAAGTTACTGATCCTATGTTTCTTTTATTTTCGTTATTAATTATTTTATTTCTTTGCTTTTAAATCTTATTTATGACCATCTTCTTTCTATTTTTTTTAAAATTTTGTCTGTTTGGAAAGGAAGCTCAAAAATACATCTATTAAAGTTTTTTGTTTGTTTTGTTTTGCATTCAAATTATATTTAGCCTCAAATAATTCAGTATTTATTTCCAGAGATTAATAAAGCTAATCACCAGATTTGTAATACAATATTTTTCTTTAAATACAACTTCGCTATGCGTTATTACCTATTTATGGTTTAACTTCTTCTTTGTTTGGTAATAGAAACTTATGTAATTCATATTTTGTTGTTGAATGTTTTTTTGGTTCGAAATCTATAATTATACATATTTTCTGATAGAGGCGTTTACCACATTTTCTTTTAAATAATACCTTTTCATAAACTAAAAACCAACCCATTAACTAAATTATAACAAAAGAAATCCTCTAATTAATCGAAAACCACAATAATTTGTATATCGTTTATGCAAATCTTAAAATCGAGGTTCGCTACTCAGCTCTTTTGTTTTGATTTAAAATACTTAACTTACATTCAAGAGTCCGTAGTCTATAACCTTGCCCTTTACACATTCTCCATAATAATGTTATAAATTATTATCTGATTTACATAAATTTTCAATTTTAACAATTTTGGTGTTGTTGTTTTTGTTTTTGTCTTACCTTAGCTTTTGAATTTGGAGTACCGGGCGTCGGAATACCACCTGGCATTGTGTTATCCAAAATAACCGTACCGTTTCCGTTCACAATACTTGTTGACGTTTTAAATGTTGAAACGGATGACTACAAACAAAAAACAAGAAAAATATAAACAATAATCCAATTAGCGATATAAGAACACAGACAAAACAAAAATCAAAAGAAACCCTTTTTCTTATAAATTTTATTGTTGTTTCTTTTTGTCTTCTGATGGCTATGGTTTGTTGATGTATAGAGAACTTACCGGCAGATGAGATGAGGTGGGCGTAGAACTACCTAAACTACCCGAACTATTATGATGCAGGCTGAATTGACTGGTGGACGTTGAATTATTTGGACTTATGCTCCGTGTCGAATTCTGGGCGGGAGAACTTCCTGTGCCTATAAAGAAACAAGAAGAAATCGAATAAGAATGAGAAAGAAAAAAAATAATATTATTTATTAAGAAAAATGTTAGTGGTGTTTTGTTTTGTTTTATTATTATTTATATATATATGGTCGACGACGACGATGATGGCATATGGGTCATAATTATTAATTCCAAAGTGATGGAGGATGGTTTGGGAAGAGAGGGCTACGAAATGCGAAAATGAATACTCATCCAGTATATACAAGCGATTAAATCGGGCGATAAGCTGTCGAGACAGCTCACCAATCGGGTAACATAACCACCACCACCGCCGCCGCGCCGGCCGCCGGCCGTGCCGACAACGCGTCGATCGTACCGTAATTTCAGCCGGTATTGGCACCTTGCTGCCGTCGTCGCTGTCGTCTTCTTCGTCGAAGTGCAAAATTGGTGGGGCTAGAGATAATGGTTATGTGGATATGCATATGGGGACCGTGAATCTGGTCTCCTTTGTTAAGCTAGAAAAGAGAGATATACATAGACGAGCAACACAGCAGCAGCAAAACAGAAAACTGCTTCTTTCTTTTTAGATGTCTGTCTTATAAAAATTAGTGTTTGTTATTTACCGGCCACATTGTCGACATTTTAAAGTTTTTGTTTTTTTTGGAGTCGTAGCTGTTGTTGACGTTGTCAACGCCTTAGTCGCTAAAATTGCTGTCTTAGTCTTTTATTCATCGGGTTGTGTTTGATTATTATAGCAACGTTGAAAGGAAAGGTATCCAATATTTATATAATTTAGCTTTCATTTTACATCATAGACAACATTTGAAGGAGTAGATGTTTGTGTGGATTATACAGGGTGTCCCAAAGTTAAAAATCAAAAATCTTGTTCAATTTGAAAAATTAAGAGTTTTTTTAAAGAAAGAACCCAAAAAGTCGAAAAGCTATCTAAAACGAGAAAATTAAATTATAAGTTTTTGGACTTAAAATTTTCAGGAACCCATTATTCTCTTTTGTTGCGATGACTATGAGACACCTTATGTATATATATAAAGGGTGTTTGCTATGAGTTTTTGTTTTTGGTTTGACAGTTGAGATTATCAAACTCTGTTGACACTTTTGTTCAGAAAAGTCTTGCAATTTAACATTATCCACTTAATGCCATAAAATTCCGTTCGTGGAGTTCATAAACAGTTTTTACATTTTTCATTGTTGAATGATAAGGCACACCTCAAGCCATTAACGAATCAGTATTAAAATTGACTATTTGGCAGCATTATTGGTCTTTTGAAATGGTTGGAATCTTATCGTAAGGGTCGAGTTCAACTTGTTTGTATTGACGAAGTTATCTCAAAACTAATTTTACTTTTATCTGGTGTTCCCCACGGAAGCCATCTTGGACCCCTTCTTTTCCTAATTTGTATAAATGACTTACCTAGTATTTTCCTCAATTCAAGTCAACTTCTTTTCAACGATGACTTAAAGTTTTTTCGTTGCATAAAATCTATTAATGACTATCATCTCTTACAAGACGATATTTCAAAATTATCCTAATGGTGCACGAAAAACTAATTATATTTAAATGTCGCTAAATGTCAATGTTTTTCTTTTTGCCGCAACTTTTCTGAAATCATCTTTGAATATAAAATTGAGAATCAAGTTCTAGAGAGGGTAATGGAGAAGAAATATCTTGGTGTAGTTTATGACCCTAAGCCTAACTTTGTTAAGAATATTGAATTTAGTGTCACAAAAGCAAATTAATTGCATTAGCATAGACGTTAAAGAAGTTTTTAGTCTCAAATCGCTTTTTAACTCATATGTAAGACCAATCTTGGAATACTGTTGTGTAATCTGGAACCCTTTTTATGCTCGTAACATTCAATCTAAAAGAATTGAAATGGTCAAAAAAAAATGTACAAGATTCACTTTTCCAAAATTTGAGTGGAACATCGAAACTCCATCATACAAAACTAGATGCCAACTTTTATCTATTCAATCACTTAAAAATAGACGTAATTAACCTTAACATAAAATTGTATTCATTTTGATTTTCTTGAGGTATCTTCATTGAAAAAACCTCAGCTTTTCTCTATTTATGACTTATAAACTTACTTTTGTTTCAAAGAGTGCTTCAAAATGATCAAAAAAGTAATGCTTATTGCTTTGGCCGGCAACATCGATTTAGCAAACATTTTAGTCAGTAATTTATTTCAGATAGGAACGTTTGATATGTATCAAAAAAGTTGGAACAAATTAAAATCTCAAAGTTGAAAATCCAAATAAATATCAAACATTTTAAAGGTCAGGATTTTTGACCAACCATTAAATGATAAAAGCGTACAAAACAAAAAAAAAACAAGTTCAAAGAACAGTGTTTTTCTACAGCTAAATTTAAATTTTGGCCACAAGTTTCTTTACAAAAACCATTTTATAAAACATCGTTTTCTAGATTTTAAACAAAAACTTTAGACATTTTCGATTTTTTAACTTCTATAGATTTTTGGAAAATCTATGGCATGAACAAAAAAAATATCTTAGAAATATAATATTTCCTTGCTATCAAAAATTTAAAAAAGTGTTGTTAGCACTTAAGTTCACAAGTAATATCATTTTAAAATCTTATGTGAATTTTGAAACAACCTTTCTAAAATATTCGTTCTATTACAAATCTAGTACAGTTAAAAAAAAATAAAAAAATAAAATAAGTCTAATACACTTTTCTTTGCTTGTCGCCTTGACATGTACATAGCTTTTTGCTTCCTTCTCATCTATCTTTCCTTTGTAAAAGTATCACGCATTATTTCGATCTTAATTGTATTCAATAAAATTAATCTTAAAATATTATTAAAAGAGTATCATTTAAATTAAAAGTAACATTAATGGTCCCTCGAGCCGGATTGTACTTACCGCGAAATAATTATTTATACATTTTTATTGTTGAGAAAAAAGTACAGTCCATAACTACAAACTAAATGTTTTATTACAACACAGTTGTCAACCATTTCAGAACAGCAGTATGAGTTAATCAGCTCTATTAAAGAATCGCTCGATAAATGGGTTCCAACCCAACAACCCAAAGAAAAAATTCTCGTAAAAATGCTCTCCGCGAAAATTGGACTTTATTCAAAGAAAGTCATCAAAGTGGCTCAGTCATCAAAGCATCACTGAAAGTTGAATCACGACAAAAATTCGAAGAAGAGAATTATTTTGAAAACAAAATGTATCGTAGCTGCGAAGAAAATTATCTAGATGCCATCCAACACATGTCTACATTGAAAGATAAGTTATCAGAAGTTAAAAATCTCGATGGGAAACCTTTTGCTGCTACGTCTGCTAAACCGCAGATTTTGGCAAATAACCACCAGCTACCAAAACTACCTCTACCAATTTTCAATGGCGAATTCTCTGAGTGGCCTTCATTTAAGGACTACTTTATGGCAATCATTGGAGCTGATCCGTCGCCTACCTGCTTCACAAAATTTCAATTTTTAAAAGGATAGCTCGTAGGCAAGGAGGCATCACGTCTACATGGTGTATCAGTTTCGGTATCAGTACTTTCTTATTGAATCTAACAAATAATATTCTATGTTTCCTAACACAAAATCATAAATCATTTTTATAGGGAACTATATGAAAGTGAAAGGAATTCAAATCAAAAAAGTTAAATTGACCCAATTATATAAAGTAAAAAACCGCTCCCTTTTATTATTTTCATTTGTATATAAACAATTAAAATAAAACCTTAAAAAAAGCTGTGGAATGATCATAAATATTATATGAATCCAAATTCACATATTCTTTTTTTTTCTGTATTAATCTTCTATCATGAATTCGTCACGATTATAGTATTTCGCGCACTTGATCCAACCCAACAATCACATTAATCAATTGATCCCACATAACCCAAAGATATACGGAACAAAAGATTAGGAATTTTGTTCACTTCATCTCTTAACACTTAAAGCCTCCCATCAACAACAAAATCTTGTAGATGGTCAGTCTTTATTTATCTTTTGATATTCGATATATTTCGGAGATATTTGGTAATTTCGAATTGAGAAAATATATGACACTTAGGTTTGATTTGATCTGTTTCAAGGTTAAAACGAGGTTTGCTTGTTTATGTCTCATTAAAGAGTGGATATGTGGGTACTTAAGACTACTTCTCAAGCCCACACACTAATTTCCTCATCTTTTACTACGAGCAGAGATGACCTTCACTATTTTTTTAAGGTAAAGACAAAGAGAATGTATCACGGCTTTGATATCGAATTCGAATGCGATAACCATCTGTCAAAATCTAAACAATCAATTTTAAGTTTTACGATGATGTTGATGATTGTTTCATGTCAATCAGTGTTGAGTTGAAAATTGCTTTGGTCGAATAAATGTACATGAACGTACGTAGACTGACCAGGCTGGCTCTGGCTTTGAAATGATGATCAAAGTGAGTGGAGTATATGGAGAGATAATCATTTTTGAAGAATGTTTTGAAAATTATACAAGTTAGATACATTTGTGTGTCTAGTTTTTATTTTTATTTCTATTTTTAATGAAAGATTGACTATCCGTATATAATTTGCGGTAAATTGTTAAGCATTGTTAATTGTTTGCAATTTGTGCAGCTAATTGACTACAGGCGCTTATTTAAAGTTGATTGAAGTAATTTGCATTGAGTTTTACTATTTTTAGATAACAGCAACAAGAAAATTAACTAGACAGTAAAAAACGTTAATTTAAATGGAATTTTTTGTATCTATGTCTGGAATTGACTTGTTAAAGAAAAAATCGAAGAAGAGAATATTAAATGAAAATAATCAAAATATTAAAATTTAAATAAAACACACATCACCCACGTATGTATATTTTAATAGGTTTTTAATCTGTTTTTGATTGAACTTGTTTAACTACTAGTTTTTGCAAATTAAGCGAGTTTTTTTTAAGGTGTTAATATTTAAATTTTATTAATAAATTATGATTAGATATTAAAAGAAGAAGTTTTTTTGTCCTCTTGACAAAAGGTATGTAGACAAGATCTATTTCAATGATTTGTATGTTTTTGAGAAAAAAGATTGAGTTGAAAAGCACTAACTTTTAAAACAATCTAATAAACCAGATCAAAGTATTTTTAAATTTTTAACAGTTATTTCGTGTTTATTTAAAATAGATTGAATTCTTAAACCCTCTTGGACAGTGTTCAAAGAAGTACATTGCAATTGATTGGTGATAGTAACATCGTTAATCCATTTTTGTCACTTGAACACTGTTCATAAATGAACATGATCCGAATATGGGTACAGCTGCGCATTTCCACAAATAAGATAATAATAAATAAAATAATCTTGTGAAAGTGATAGAAAAGATGAGATAAAAAAAACATTCACAAGTATTTAAACGTGTTTTTTTATTTATTTCCTAAATTATTTTCATTGGTCCTTCGAGCCGGATTAATATTAGTTTGCGATTGAACCAATAAGAAAAAATATTTTTTATTTTCAATTACCAATAAGGTAAAAAAATTCAAACTAAAATAAAAAGCCCTGGGTTGGTATTTTGAGCACAGAAACTGACCACAGCCAACATAAAAATAAGACTTAGAAAATTCTAAGCAATACAAAATGATTTTCGATTGTTCTTAAGTTTTCCCCCACCAGTACTGAGAGACTAAGAAACAAAATAATCATTAAATAAAACAGTGTTGTCAGAACTAAATACTTACAAGCGTAAACGTGGCTTAACAAGGTTCGTGAAAAAAAGGATGTGCTGTGAATGTAATTAAAGTAAATTCATTGATATCCAAAAAGTGCCGCTGTAAGAATAAAAATAACTTACGTTGTCAAGTCGAGGCACAGCTAGGTCAACCTGGTGACCAAAATAAAAATACCTCCAACGAATATATTTAAAAGTTCTTTGGATTAAAACAAAACCAATATGGCTTTAGAAAAGATTACGGCAGCAACTCGGGACGTTGATATAAACTGACTTAAAAGTATAATAAATATCCTTAGAAGAAAAATCGGCGACTTTCGATTACTGGAAGCAGTTGGTACACACAAAATAAGGTATTTGAAGATTTTGTTTAAAGAAAAAGAAAATCTCTATACCAAAAAACTTGAAAAAATTGAAAAAAAAAAACAGTGTAGAAGTGGAAGATTTATACTACGAAATGCTAGAAGAGTGTTTCGAAGAGCTTCACAAATTTAAATATGGTTTCAAGAATGAAGAGTTGAAAATTGTGCATAGCCCAAAAGATTGGAACATAGATGGTCTCAAAGTTAATGCGCAAACTATAGAGAAGCCTAACGAAGTTTAGACTATAGACCAGGATACCCTTGAACCCCAGTACGAGAATACGAACGCAGGTAATGATGAAAAGTCGCTATTCGAATTGGTATCAGAGGCTACACTAAATGTATCCATCAATTATGAAGAAAAGGAAGAAGTAATTTTTCTACACTTGACCAGACAACAGACTGATGACTGGTTTAAATATGATAAAAAGCAATTACACAATAATGTATTGCTAACGCCAAATTCAATGTCTTCAGCGAATATAAAACTGGAGATTGAAGAGAAACGTACCGAAGAAACAACATTTGACGAAAATGGTGTGTTCTCATCAAAGTGCAATGTAATTAAAAATCTGCACAAGGCTGATTTATTTTAGTTTAAAGACAACAAGTATCCTCTAGTTCGATTTCAATGCAGAGAAATTCGAATTATAATGAGAGTCAGCAGACAGATAACATAAATATCAATCTTGAAGACACGAACAAAAGAACAGGCACCTGTTAAAAGTATAATCTTCTACACCAAGTATTTATACGAAAACAAAGTCCCACCGCAAATATTGTAATTTCCGATACTTCAGCTAGAACAACAAGTGACACAATCTTGAATAGTTTGATGCAAATAGAACTTAAGTTACAACGTGATATCTCTGACATAATTTTGAAATGGGGCTTTGGAAATACCGTCGCAAAGTATTTTTCATTGAACGCAACTTGGACAGAAGCTGAATATTGACAACCCGTTGGATTTTCATAAATGAAAATCTATTCCTGGACTTTTTGGCTTCTCGCAGAATGTTCATAAATGAACATGATCCGAATATTGGTACAGCTCCGCATTTCCACAATAGTTGTAAGTGGGTTAAGAAAAGTTGAGATGAAATATATGTACATTCACAAGTATTACGGGGGTGTTTTTTGTTTCTTTTCGAAATTAATTTCAAACACCGTCGTAACGAATCATGTCTTGCCTTTTTTTCCGTTATTTTAACGAATTATCAAGTAGAGAGATTCGTTCTTTAATAGTACTTCGCGAATGTAAAATATTCTGTCTTTCCCATTCATTTCAATGCTCAGGAATTTGAAAAAAACGTTTAGGTAAACGATTAAGCTCTCACAGTATGCCTGAAATTTTCTTAGTTATAGTGACAAAAATATGTAATGATAACGTTTACATTATAATAAAATTTGTACATAAATCAAATCCAAATCAAAGAAACTTTGAATTTAAATAATATTTCGAGTTATTTGAAGTTATGTTACCTCGTTTTATTTCTTGAAAGTATATATTCAAAAGGTTATTGTTAATGTCAGGGAATGAAAAGCAATAGAAATTTGTCTAATATAAGAATAGAAATTTGTCTAATATAAGAATATTAATTGTTACGGTTCTGTATTTTCCTCTTGGAGAGTTTAAAAAGTCCAAATGAAGAAAAAAATCCTCATATTTTCAATTTTACAGTCGTCGCCATGGGTTAAGGACTTCGGTGGACCTCGACGGTATGTGTCGAGCTACAGGCAAAGTGAGAAAAAGGCTCGTAAAATCTGGACTTAGAGCACTCAAGTCGGTACTGAGGCCGGGTATTCCAAAAAAAAATTAAAGTAAAACGATTGCTCTGAGTTCAGGAGCACCTAAATTACACTCAAAATATGTGGAACAATATCATCTTTTCGGACGAATCAAAATTCAAGCTCCCTGTTAGAGATGGGAAAATCCTTGCATGAAGAGAACCGAAAGAAAGACTAAACTATGATTGCATTTTGCGGATGCCTCCCAAAACTGAAGAATGCTTTTCAGGAGATGAGAAAGGTAGAATGATCTTTATAGAATACAAAGTCAATGCAAAAGTTTATTTTCGAGTCCTGGAAAACGTATTGGAGCCGACCGACGCACGGTGCTAGAGCTTGCAGTTTCATTTTTCAACCGGATATAGTTTTTATTTTTACCATGACTGACTAGTATTAAACTTTAAAAAAAGCTGAAACTTTTATGACTACAAATAATATTTGTATTTCTAAGGTTAAAAAGTACTTCGTAGAAAATAATATCGATGTACTAAGTTGGCCTCCCTACAGTCCAGAACTCAATCCGATTAAGAATATTTCGTCTATAACAAAACTTGAGGCTGCGAAAAAGCTTCCACATTCAGTCGATGAATTAAAAAGAACTGCTTGCCCGGATCTGGAAAATGATACCTGCATTCACATGGAAAAAGCTATTTCATTCAATGTCTGGCCGATATGCAGCTGTATTAAAAGCAAGAGAAGGTCCAACAAAGTAGTTATTAGATACAACATATTGTTATTTTAACACATTTGACAAAAGATTTGGCAAACATTACATGACTGTACGTATATTTTAAAACAACTTCTATAAAGTTAGCAAGAACTTAGGTTTTTACAATAGAAAATTTTGTAAATGAACAGTATCTGATTAAATTAAGTTTGAAAAAAATCGGAAGAACACAATTGCTACAAATTTAACTTCCTACATTTTTCGTTTAAATATCAATAAACTTCAAGATAATGAATTACGACTGAAGTCTATTGAACTTAACTTAACTGCTTTTCTGTAAAAATTTTGTCCTGTCTGATTTTATGTAAAAAATGTCTTCTATAAAATCCATTTCTATAGAAATTGAAATGATAAAATTAAAAAAATGAATACAAAAATCTTTTACACTGAATTGCTTTAAGTCAACCACCACGAGTACCTCCAACACCACTTTATCGTTTATCCAATTCAATGTCTAATATATTGACATTATCCATATTATACCTTTATAATGGCTGCTTCACATCCGCCAGGATGTAAACATCATAACCATAAGTTGCCTTAGGTTTTCTCTATAGAAATTCCTTTATGAATCGGTCGAGGCGTGGATATAATCTTCCTGTCTGACTTAAGTTTCTTCACTTTTTTTTTCATTTTTCATCCTCTGGAACTCATTCTAGAACTCAGCGATAATTATCTTCCTTTCTTCATTTATATAGATTTTTCAATGGGAGGTTTGTTGGAATAATTTATTTTATATTCTCTTTCAATCAGGGTGCTGAAGCTGATGGTTAATATTGTTGGAATTTGAATATCATACCAGGTTTTGAACTCAACACAAAAATGAAAAAGACTATAAAACCAACAAAATCGCACAAAGCAGCTAGAGAAAGAATAAAAAAAGAAAGACAAATGAAACGGAAACTACTGATGGACATTTGATGGAAACGTGCTTTGAATCCTTCGTTTTTTTGCTACTTTAGGTAAGGTAACGACGCGACGACAACGAAGTAAATGTAGGTACTTTTTTGTATATTCGCTTTCAACGCCATCCATCGTCGTCGGTTGTCGTCAGTGTTAACTCAATGTTTATTTCTTGTTTACTTTTTTTATCATTTTTCTGCAAAATGTTTAGTCTTTAGTTCAATATAGAATTCAAGAAGTTACTTATACTCTTTTCAAACACAAAGATACTTCGAGTGGATGCAGACATTGAGGTACGAGGAATATACATCCAATGAATTCAAATTTCAAATATTTTATTTGAATACAAATTGAATTTGAAAAAGAAAAAGAAACATGAATTTAACTACACAGAGAAGAAAAATAGAAAAGAACGGAACCAATTTAAATTAAAAATATATGACACTTGGAGTCAAGAGAAAAATAAAATCAAATTGAACTAAGCCAACGAACTCAAAATCCAATTAAAGAATCTAGTTTACGGTAGTTAAAGAACTTTTCAATTTAATTTATTTCATTTTAAAACACCTTCGAATTCTTTCGCAAAACACATCTTCAGACTTAACTACGAGATTGCTAAAATAGAATTGACATTTGCCGCCATTTGCAAAAATAAGGTATAGAATCTTGTATATTCATAAATAAAGCCTTAGGCGCCATCTTTTACATTCATTTATGTAAGTTCAGTTGTCAAAACAATACAATGTAGAACTATGGAAAATACAATGTCTTTATGTTTGTTAAGGTATTTTATAAACATTGTCGGCTTCTTTCCTCTCAACTACAATTCGCACTACCTTACCATCTGAAACACAAAATAGCCATCTGCCCGTCATAATGAAAACTAATTTTTAGTTTAAGAGAATTGAACGAGATAGAAACCAGAGATACTAAGTTTGAGAAAAAAAATTAGAAACGTCAAAATGATTCCATCGTTTTGACACTTGACTGGTTTCTTCAGTGAGTCTAAACTTTAACTATTATTCGATCCACTGATCTGAACTGAACTGAATGTTAGAATGGTTCAAAAAACTGACGTAGAATTTAAACTTTATGTCAAAAACAGTGCTGCCAGTAGTTGTAATTTATTAAAACCTAACACAATATTTATTTTATTAATTAAGAAACGCAAAAAATTCTCTAAGTGTAAAAATCCACCTTCTTGAATATATTCGTATAGTTTGGTGAACTTGTTTTAATCTAAAGCGTCAAGCGTCAAGCGTGTGTAGTTGGTTTCGCTTGAATGAAATGATCACCATCGCTGGATATGACCTTGTCAACCGCATCTCTCATCGCATCAGTTAAAAAGTACATATAATTAAATTATGTATATTTTAAAAGTGAATTTTTTTGGTTATTAAATTGAATTTTATAACAGTTTATATTTCTTTGTTGTTCTGTTTTTAATTTAGTTTTTTTTGTTAATAATTAAATTGTTATATTTTCGATTATGATTAAATATTGTGGGTTGTGCGATGTTATGTGATAAGTTAACCGGATCAACAAGAAAACAAACCGACATTTTTATGAGATATTAAACTAAATTTATAGCTTAAAATTTTGTTGTTTTTTTGATAAACCGTTCAGAGATTGTATAAGTTTTATAATTAAAATAATTCTTATTAAAAAATTTAATGTTCGGAACAAATTGAGAGTTTTTAAAAAATACTAAGCATGGTTAAAATGAAGGATTATCTAAAGCTTATAATTGGTTTTAAGAGTAAGGAGTGGTTTTGCTAATTCTTTTAGCCCTTTATTTGAATAAATCAACAACATCAATAGCTTAAGGTGACCAAAATTGATTTTTTTTCCAAATCCAATTCAAAATACTTTTTAAACACACAACAAATTTTAGTAAACCGAACAATGATTTTTCGAAGTTAGTTTTTACCTGCTAGAACGCATAGTTTCCAGAATTGAAAAATCTTCTATAAATTCCAAAACGTTGCTTAAACAAAAAAATTGTTAAGCCAATCGAATGGTTTTCTAAGTCTCAATTTGCAAACAACTTTAGCTATCAAGTTTGCAAGTTTTAAAATATTTTACACTGTGCGGGCGTTAGGAAAATACAGAAAATTTAAAAAGAGTCATGGCGTACCTAAGTCTTAATGTTTCGAATGTCAAAGCAAGAGCGAAAACAGAGTTCAATAAAGCATTACACGTACTTGATGTGTGGCTCAAAAAAGAATCTCTTTAATTTATAATATGTCCAAAATTGTGTTCAAGGGTAAGTTGGTAAATATTTCTGAAAGCACGGTTGCTAAGACAGAATTGTTGAGGGGAGAGGGGGGTGTAGAATCGACTATTTTGAAAAACATTGTTCATTCATAACAATATCAATAAAATGACGAAAGTCATAAAACATTGGATATATTGAGCATCATAAGACTAGTTTCACGTTTCGGACTATCCAAATAGCAATGGTTATCCGTAATTAGGTATATCCGGATAGTGATTGTGCACTAAACTATCTCACCTGACTGCCCATCAAAAATGCTTCATTCTACAGAGAATTCCTTTGCATATAAGACACTATCCGGATAGTTCGGATAATTTATCAGACAAAATTTTATTTATTCACAAAATTTCCGAATATCCCAAACAGATTCCAGATCCAGAATCGTACATTCAGTTTTATTTGAATACGTTTTTTTCATTTAGGATCAAATGTCTGAATCCGTGCAAATAGTTTGCATTTTCGATCTTGAATCCGGAAATCCGAAGTATCCGAATTTTATGAAACATAGTTACAAAATGTCCTTTTTGTACGCATTATTGTTCTCGAGAAGAACTTGATCTCATAACAATATTGGACTTGACTCATGAAGTGTTGTGTAGACGTCTGCTCTTGATACTTTTTGAGGACTTACTTTTTCTTTTGCAAATTTAAAAAACCATAAAGTAGTGTAAATTATAGATACACAACTTTTTATCAAAGTTTATGCCCTAAGTCTAAAAACATATATCATTCGAACAAAATAAGCCTTAATTAGTGTTTTCTAAGCATACAACTTCATCTATCTATTGTTTAGCTGAGAAGAACACGCCTTTCAACTCGATTTGAATATCCTCTTTTTTGAAATCATTGTTTGCAATCAACTTAACTACTGACTCTTTAAAATTAATCATTGAAACATTTGCCTATAATGCTTCCAGTTTTTTTTTTTGAAACTCTCATGTTATGTTCAATTAGATTTAAAAACCATCCTTTCACAGTTAAAAGCACACCTTAATCACCATCTCCCTAAATCATATACGTTATAGGTACTTGAGTTAAAAAAGAAGCATCAACAAAATTTAGCTAATTGCCATCACTTCAAGACTGATTATTGCGGACTTTCAAAATTGGCAATATCGTGTACTCGTACAAAGCTAGGTGAGTATTTTAAAACCTGCTCGTATAATTAACCATCAAGAAAGGCACCTTAAAAAACCACAACCAGATTTGTTTGAATTTTGTTGTTTTTAAATTGTGCCACCACTTAAATTGACATTTTGCTAAAATTAATGATCGAACGTCGTCGTTGTCGCCGTCGTCATTTGGTCGAACGTCAGCATAAGCTTTAACGTCGTCCTCTTGTCCCAATCACTTGTGTCGAATATTGCATGTGCCTTCACTTAGCTTTGTTTTTGTGTTGTGATGTTCTTTTTGATAGAAATACCCTCGTTGCGAATGCAATGCATGCATATAATATACATCAGACATTTCTTCGGATAAAGCGCCCCCTGGTGACCTGACATGAACCAAACCAAACTTAACATCAGTCGCAGCAATACCTTTATTTCATAGCATTATACCAAAGACAACCTCAAAATCAAATTTTAGTTTATTTTATTTTATAAATTTAGGACACACATCCGTGTGTGATTTATACCATCAGAGACATTCTTCGTCTTCTTTTTTTCTGCTGCTGCTGCTGGTGGTGCTGCTATTTGTATTGCTACGCTTCTGCTGCGACTGCGACTGCTGGCTGCGCTGTTGATGACATAACTTCCAGCGTTCAGTTCAGTCGCATATAAATGTATATGAGTACGAATATACATATACATATATGAGAGTTGAATTTCAATTGCATAATTCCCTCAAGATTTAAGAGTCTCAAGCTGAGCCATAGCCAAGAGCTGTTAAAGCCATGCGGCACCCGGTCATGTCAAAACGAATTAATTACCGCGCCAATGACGTGTTATGAAAATTAAAATAATATTTTTTATGAGTTTTTTCCTTTATACTTTTCTATATTGGTATTTGCTTCATCCCTCATCAAACCTCGCTGAATCAAGATTTACAGTGGGGTACTTCGATATCCGACTTAGGACAACTTTTAGGCAACAAAATGTAACCAAAGCTTCAGAAAGTTCATAGTTTGAGCTGCGTCACCAAGAGAGTAACACATTATATTGTGGATGAATTTGTTGTATCTGAATGGTATAAACTGGTATAATTCTAGATGTTTGCTTTATTTTGACAGTTCATCGCAGTATTTGACGTTTTCTGAAATACAAATGTATCCATACCCTTAAGAATATTGCCACTATGGATCAATTGTTCGTATCTCTGACGTTTAGCTTTATATTTTGACAGGTCTTCGTACTATTTGACGTTTGGAGTAATGCACATGCACACTTACCCTTAATACATGAAATTAATAGTGAGTTTTTCATTAAGTAAACATTCCACTGTATGCTCCTTTATATGTCTTACGTTACGTGTTGATGATTTGTAATTTAGCTTTCATTTTGTTACATAGTTTCTGTCAGTTTGGTTTGACAGTTGTTTTTTTATTTTAATTTTTCTATCATGTTGTGTAGTCTATGCATATGTATGTTGAAAAGAAGTGTCAGTCGATTGAAAGTCGACAAGAGTAGCAGTCTGTCAGTATAAAGTATGATGAATTGTGGGTAAAGCTAACAGGTACGTTGTCGTTCGTCGCCATCGTCATTTTCATCGCCAGCGTCGTCGTCGTTATGTTGTGTTTATAGATTAAGGTGGAAAACCATATTCGACGATGATGATGGTGATGTATGAATTTGAATGTTTAGTAATAACATCGACAACAAGCCAAACAAACGAACCCAGGTTAATGAACTGACAATAATTATTATAACCAAAGTGTCAACACGAATGAATTGAAATGAAGTTGAAACGCTGTTGGAATATTTTTGTTGTTTTTTTTTTCTAACAACAAACTTTGATTTATTTAATTCAATAGACAAATTTTGCTTATTTTTGTTGTTTTTATTTTCGTTTAGGAACTGATAGTTTTTTGAATTGAGAGTTTAGGAAAAAAACGGTGTTTGACGTAGGTAAACAATACCAAATAAGTTTCGGGTTGGCAAATTATTTTATAAAATTTTGGGAACCTCTAGAAGACGTCACTTCCGTAATGTTTATAATTTATAATTTGACAAGCTTTTCAATAAGTTCAGAACACGTTTTCAACAATACGGTATTAAATTGAAACAGAAATTTAAAAATGGTTTCATTTGACAGACATTTCTGTCATTCGTGTCAAGAGATTGTCTCATTTATCGTGTTACGTGAAAATAAAATTTTATAAAAAGAAAATAGGGCTCTATTTCGAGAACATGGTTTGAAATAAAGACTTTCAAGTGCTTAGTAGTTCAATACTTTTTTATGAATTGGTCAATTTTTAGTAAATTTATTTGATATGTGGTATGTGGAAACTTCTGTCCTCACAATAAATTAAGGTCCACAAAATTCAATATCATGTTTCTGTAAGCCTTTCTTTTGAATATAAGGTTTTGATCTTCTTTGTTTTAAGTAAAGTTTGGAACAGAACAGAAACATTTGATTCAAGAAATTATGTTTGGACAATGACTTTTATATAATCATCATTCAACACGCGAAATAAGGTTGTTTTATGTCGAAGAAGAAGGATAGTGGCCTAACTGATTATGGAATCTGTTTTTGATAATCAGAATTAAATAGTGGAAAAATTACTTTTTGACAAAGTAACGTTTTTAAAAATTACCTTTTTGTCGTTAAAAATGTAAATTTAACCGTCAAAATTAAAGCGAGACTACAATGGATTTATATATGGGAAATATTAATTTTTTGGGCTCAAACTTTTATCAATTATACTTTTACTTCGTTTGGGTCTGAGAAATTCATATTTTATGGTAAAGTATGAAGTGAATTTTTCACACTTAAAGAAAAAAACTTTGTTCGATTTTAACCAATTTAACCCACCATTGGTGACGCAAATTTGACTTTGAGCAATGGTGACGCCGGTCTCAAGGACCGGGTTTTTTCACTGAAGATTTTTCGAAGTGTGTTACCAATATTTCGTGTTTATTTTTTTTAATATATAAACAATGATATTAAATCAACAGAAGCTCTTTTATTGGAATACACAAATTCAAATTTAACAAAAAACAATAACAGAGAAGAAAGTTACTCGCATTTTTTCTCACACCCGGTCTCACAGACCAGTCAGTAGGTCATCATTGGCGGGTTAAAGAAAATACGTGCTGCCGTTTTTAAGATCTGCCAAGTTTTGTTGTGAAATCTACATTACATAACATTAGGATTCGAAACTCCAACTTACAAATTTAATACAAATCCGGAAGCTTTTGCAGTTTTTGACGAGCCATCGCTTGTTAATATTTTATTTGTTTCTTACCAAAATAATGTTTTTGTTAAAATAAGGTTGAACACTTGAATGAACATACCTGAAAATAAAAATAAAGAAAAATATATTAGACTTTTTGAACTACGATATGGTGCTTATGCATATAAATATTTATTTAACTTGATTAAGAAATGGAAAAAAAACTATTTAAAAAATATCGAATTTCATGCACATAACTTTTGACAGACTCTTCAACCTTTAAAGGGGTTAAGTACAATTTGAAAAAAGATTCTGGGATGCGACCCGCACTGATAACTTCCCTTTCTGTCTGTCGATTTGTCTTGCTTAAGAGTTTGTAGGTTTTCGTGTTGGGTTAAAAAAGTTGTCAGTTGAATTATTCTTAAAAAAAATTAAATTGCAAACAATATTTTTCAAATAAAGAAATAGTTCAGTTTGAAAATCTAGTTTTGTTAAATAGGTTTTTAGTCGAAAACAAATTTTTACCAATTTAAGTAGCATTTCATAAATTTTTAAGTTAAGAGATTTCAAGAACCGAACTGCATTTTTTACCAAATTCGCGTACAATTTTTTGTAGGGTTTTATTTTTTAATGAAAAAACGAACTGTTGGATTCTTATAAAAAAACTGAAAACAATATTTTCTGTGACATAAAATAAGTTTGAAAACAATATTTTTAACTTTTGAAAAGCTTTTTGATTCGAAAGTAAATTTTTACCAAGTTTTAGTATTGTTCTTTTGTTATGTTTTTATTCTTTGTAAAAAAGTGCCAATTCGATTTTTGTTAAAATTTTTCAAAATATTGAAAACAATATTTTTTATAAGTTAAAATTAGTTGGAAGCTATAACCTAAAATTTTTGAAAAGATATTTGTGTCGAAATCCAATTTTACAAACATTTGTAAAATTTTCTTTTAAGTTTTTATTTTTTGTAAAAAAAGTGTCCATTAGATTTTTCTTAAAATGTATCCACTAACATTGACAACAATATCTTTTAAAAGAAAAAAGTAATTTAAAGCCAATATCTCAAGTTTTCAAAATATATTTGAGTCGAAAATCAATTTTTACAAACTTTTATTAATTTTGTTTTAGGTTTTTATTTTTTGTAAAAAAAACTGTAAATTCGATTTTTCTCAAGATATGTCTTAATGTTGAAAACAATATTTCTTATAAGTAAAAATTAGTTAGAAGCTATTATCTCAAATTTTTTAAAAGATATTTGAGTTGAAAATCATTTTTTACCAACGTTTGTTAATGTTTTTAGGTTTTTAATTTTTTGTAAGAAAATTGTCAATTCGATTTTTTTCAAAATTTTACTGAATGTTGACAACAATATTTTTTAAAAGAAAAATGTAGTTTAAAGCCAATATCTCAAGTTTTGAAAACATATTTGAGTCGAAAACTAATTTTTACCAAGTTTTATTAATTTTTTTTAGGTTTTAATTTTTTGTAAAAAAAAGTGTCAATTAGATTTTTCTCAAAATATCACTGAATGTTGACAACAATATTTTTTATAAAAGATAAAAGTAGTTTAAAGCCAATATCTCAAAGTTTTGAAAAGATATTTGAGTCGAAAATCAATTCTTACAAACTTTTATTAATTTTTTTTTTGTTTTTATTTTTTGTAAAAAAACTGTACATTCGATTTTTCTCAAAATGTGTCTTAATGTTGAAAACAATATTTCTTATAAGTAAAAATTAGTTAGAAGCTATTATCTCAAATTTTTTAAAAGATATTTGAGTTGAAAATCATTTTTTACCAACGTTTGTTAATGTTTTTAGGTTTTTAATTTTTTGTAAGAAAATTGTCAATTCGATTTTTTTCAAAATTTTACTGAATGTTGACAACAATATTTTTTAAAAGAAAAATGTAGTTTAAAGCCAATATCTCAAGTTTTGAAAACATATTTGAGTCGAAAACTAATGTTTACCAAGTTTTATTAATTTTTTTTAGGTTTTAATTTTTTGTAAAAAAAAGTGTCAATTAGATTTTTCTCAAAATATCACTGAATGTTGACAACAATATTTTTTATAAAAGATAAAAGTAGTTTAAAGCCAATATCTCAAAGTTTTGAAAAGATATTTGAGTCGAAAATCAATTCTTACAAACTTTTATTAATTTTTTTTTTGTTTTTATTTTTTGTAAAAAAACTGTACATTCGATTTTTCTCAAAATGTGTCTTAATGTTGAAAACAATATTTCTTATAAGTAAAAATTAGTTAGAAGCTATTATCTCAAATTTTTTAAAAGATATTTGAGTCGAAAATCATTTTTTACCAACGTTTGTTAATGTTTTTAGGGTTTTAATTTTTTGTAAGAAAACTGTCAATTCGTTTTTTTTCAAAACTTTACTGAATGTTGACAACAATATTTTTTGAAAGATAAAAGTAAATTAAAGTCAATATCTCAAAGTTTTGAGAAGATATTTGAGTCGAAAATCAATTTTTACCAACTTTTATTAAATTTTTTTTTTATTTTTTGTAAGAAAACTGTCAATTCGAATTTTCTCAAAATTTTATTGAATGTTGACAACAATATTTTTTAAAAGAAAAAGTAGTTTAAAGCCAATATCTCAAGTTTTGAAAACATATTTGAGTCGAAAACTATTTTTTACCAAGTTTTATTAATTTTTTTAGGTTTTTATTTTTTGTAAGAAACTGTCAATTCGATTTTCTCAAAATTTTTCAGAATGTTGAAAACAATATTTTTTATAAGTTAAAACTAGTTGCAAGATATTACCTCAAATTTTTGAAGAGATATGTATTTGTGTCGAAATTCAATTTTTACCAACTTTTGTAAAATTCTCTTTTAAGTTTTTATTTTTTTTGTAAAAAAAAGTGACAATTCGATTTTTTCAAAATTTTACTGAATCTTGAGAATAATATTTTTTAACAGATAAATCAGTTTAAAGCCAATATCTCCAAGTTTTGAAAAGATATTTTAGCCGAAAATCAATTTTTAACAACTTTTATTAATTTTTTTTGTTTGCATTTTTATTTTTTGTAAAAAAACTGTGAATTCAATTTTTCTAAAAATCTTGCCTGATGTTAAAACCGTTATTTTTCATTGCACAAAATTGTTTTGGAGATAAAATCAATTTTTTGTCGAACAAATTTCGAGGTCACATATTTTTTTCAGTTTTTTGGATTTATAAAAAAAAACTTAAATTTAATTTTTTAAAAAAAATATACTTGTTTGGTATCACGTTGCAATATTTTATATAAAATTTAATTCAAGTCTCTAGCGTTTTTGGTTCAAGAGATATTTAGGGTTAACTTGAACATTTTGTTCACCTTTTTTTTAAACTGCTATGGTAAAAACCCGCCCACGTAATTTTCTTGAGAGCACTCTCTGCATCTTTCTGCCTTATTATCTGTATAACAAAATTTATTTGAAGTCGACATCTCTTCTGGTTCTTGAGCTATGAACGAAGAAGAAAACGTCGCGAACGTACGGACATTTTTCTAAAAATCTTTTATTTCGACTCTAGGGACCCTAAAACGTAGAGAAATGTCAAAATTTTCAATTTGACAAATTGGACGCATTGAAATAACTTCCTATGGGAAGTTAATAAGGCCATGATGTTCTTATTTATTAAAATAAATTAATCATTAAATGCGTTTTGAAACCTATTCTAGAAAAATACGAAACATTTTCCGGGATTCTCTGTTACAAAGAAACAATCGAAAACAGTCAAAACCAAATCACTTTAAATCTAATTTTAATCACGGTTCTAGATTTCCCAACTATAGCATATAACTCCAATTAATCAATCGTAGTTATATGCGAATAGTTAAAAATTCAAATCAAGGCTTATAACTTTTAAAGTCTATTCTTAAATTTTACAATGACGTAAGATAAAAAAGTGCTGAAGTAGAAAAAAGTCTGCGTCTAGCTTAATTTTTCAAGCAGAACTGATACGTTCATTGCAAAAAAATAAAACGTATCCATTTAACTTAGCCCCCATTTAGATAAATTATCACACTCATTTCCTGTCGAGACATTATCCTCACTTATGTACTTCGATTTACGAGCTACGAGTCTTGTTATATTGTTCTAGTTCTTGATCTGAAGTTCTGTTTATTCGTAAATATGTACTTAACATAAAAACCTCATAGCTCATACGAACCTCACATAAGTTTCTTCGCACTGCTAAATAAAAATAAAAAGGGGGAATGAAATAAACTTCCATAAACCAGAACACAACATACATATAGATCCTTTATTTGTACTATACTTTTCTATAGCTTGTAAAATATGAACCTTTTAAGTTTTTCATGTTGTTCATGTCATGATTCAAACATCAGAAACATCATTTTTAAAGCAACCACCACCCGTCTGAAATCCGCGTGTTATGGCCAATTGCAGTAGAAGTTTCTATACTGGAACTGATATTAGTACACAAACGAGTAGCAACTAAAAACATCAGTGTACCACTCTCGTATCGAGTCTATATCAGATTCAAAAACTAATCAATCACTTATACGTGCGTGCTCAATCGTAATCCATCTATCCAAGTGTAACGCGTCCGTAATTTTCTTCTTCTCCTTCCTCTTTTTTCAATATACACCGAGACACTATTGCAAACGGTGTTTTTTTAAGAGTTAAAGAACTTATAGTTGGCAATATAACTTTAAATGGCGGCCATTTTTTCAGCTGTCAAATGATTTATTTTGAAGTTTGGTTTGACATTTCAACAAAAGTCATCGAAAATTGGACTTATAGATGATTATCTTTCGAATAAAGTAAATTTATATCAATTTAAAAAAAATATCATCTTTGTTCTATTTCATTTCAAAGTTCTGTATATCTAAAACAAAACACCCTTTGCTAGCCCAGTATCAGAAGCAGAAGGTTGGAGCGAACTAAAATCACACAAAGAAAAAAAAAAACGCTCACATCTCGAAATCAAAATCCAAAACAAAACTAAAGGCGAATTAATGTCGGTTGGAACAGCAGAAGCAGGGTACAACCATCAAGCTGATTTTCAAGAAAAATGAGGACAACAAGTTGTCAGCGAAACGAATGAAGACTGAGCTTTGAGTTAAAATGGATATCACATGTAATACAGGAAGGCGGTGAGGCTGGAGGAAATACCCCACTAAAGTGCACTAGGTTGAATTACTTGCAACACAAAGCCCTTCCACCAGCTCACATTACATACGAAACCCCTGATTATGTACCACGTTCGTCTGTCAGTCGCGTCGCCGTGCGTCGGGACACTGCTACCGCTTTTGGGATTGTGTGTTGGAACTTGACGCAAGAGGAGCACCATCAAAAGAAGAGGAGCACGTTATATGAATATAATATTTCAACTGACAGACAATCAATTAAAATGAAAAGGTGTGCTATACAATGACACCGCTGCCCTGCTGGCTGCTACCGATACTGAATTATATGAGACTCACGCGTAATATCTTTACCTACCTGCCTCACGCATTAAAGTTTTTGGAAGCCAAACTGAAGCCATTATTTTTTTTCCCCTGGTGAAATACTTGAACAACAACACCAATGGAATTAATTTAAACTCGAACTAAAGAAAAATAATTAATATTAAAAAGGTGGGTATTTTACAACGAAAACAAAAAGTTGCTGGCAGGCCAGGAAAACAATTTAACGCTCTCAGTTGAGTTTACATGACACGATAAGTTACGTAATTTAATTGTGTGCTGACAGTTGCGAAGGTTTGATGTGTTTACAATGACAAAAAGACTCCTTAATTAACACAAGGCTCAATCTATAGAAAACTCCATTAAAATCTTGAAATTTTAATTACGACCAAAAAAAGGCCCATGCAAAGCCTCATTAGCATTTATAATGTGGTGTTGAATGCGTTCATTCTTTTGACGTTTAAGAAAAAGGGAAATAAAATGAAAATAAAAGGATTTTTTTAAAGAAAATCAAAAAAAAGGAAATTTTATTTTTTAAAACCCTAGGAATACTGGTTTGTCAGCTTGACAAAGTCTTTAAGATAATTTGGTAAGTCATATACTAGTTGGTAAGTGAAAGAGTTTTGACATTTCACTTGAAATTCTCGTTTGATGCTGTACAAAGAAAACAAATATTTAGCTGTTAAATACATAATTAAAACGTCTTAAAGCAATGAGTCAGTTTATTTATCAAATTGTGAGTAGTTAAGTTGAAAACTTGTTAGATTATTTGATAAGCCTTTAAACTAATCTCGATATTATTTTTTATTTATGACACAGTTGTCAAAAAAAAATTCATAAAAGCGGACATAATTTTGACAGATCAAAGTTCAATTGTTTTGTTTGATTTGAACTATTTCATTTAATATCTATTTTAACGTTTTACAATATTTCTAAGGTCTCACAGATTTCTGCTAAACAAATTTTCTCATTCAAATACTCATTTGTTCTGTCAAAACTATGAAAATAGAATTTTTTGAATCAATTTGTCAAGCTTTCTGGCCAAACATACTATGCAAAGTTCTTATTTATTACGTTCAAACCTTGAAGTGTCAAAAAGTGAACTTTTTAAGATAATTTTTTAATAGGTAACTGAAAAAAACTTCATTTTAACAATTGTCATGAAAAATAAAAGTTTTGTCAACACGGTCGGTTCAAGTTTTCTTGTAAAATTTATCAGATTTGTCGTATCTGTCAAATACACAACTGTTTGACAGATAGATCTTCAAATATGAACACCTTGAGTCAAACACAACAATAAACACTTTTCTTTAATGAAAATAAGGTATGTTGCATGAAACTTAAACTTAAAGTTCCTCTCTATCCTTTTTTTAAAAAACGTAACTAAAATAGCTTCTGCCATACAAAAGTTCGTTTTTCTGTAAAAAAAAAGAAACACGTGGTGTTAGTTTGCTACAGAAAAACGTTCCAAAACCTAAATGTATGGTTCTCATGGAAAAAGTTGGTCGTCCCTAAAGTCTGAGAGTAACTTTTGTTGGTTCCCACTATCTACCTACATCCACCACCTCCATCATCATCATCATCATCGTCCTCATCACTGGCATCGCTGCGTCAGTTTAGGTTTTGGTTGTTGTCGCGTCCAATTCCACGAATCGTTGTTTATTGTTTGTTTGGAGTAGTGGCTATATATCTTTTGTCTACTTTTAAATAATTTTTGTTTATGTTTCCCATCACAAACAGTTGCCATCAGAGTTCCCAATTTGTTTCTTTTTATTTTTCATTCTCTGATTTGCAACAATAAAACAAAAAAATAAATAAAACAAAAATGCAAAAGAATTCACTCGACGTCCGATGGCTGGTGGAGGTCTTTCAGCTCTCTACTCTCAACCATCAGTAAAATTCCCAATAAATCTTTCAATTTGAAATGAAGAAATAAAATTTGAAAATAAAAATAAAATAAATGTCGACTTTTTAGTAGCTACATTTAGGTAGCTACATATGGAGCAATGGGAACAAATATCCTTGCACAACTGATGCTTTAAATTTTTGTGATTTTTGTTTCTATTTTTTTTATGGCATTTTTATGTGATTTAACGAAATTGAAAAATTAAAAATTTAAGATTTTTAAGATTCAGCAGTAGTAAATTTACGATGTAGATATTAAATAGGTGGCTGGGTGACACGAATATCAAATTGCCTCTTTGAGATTCCATTGGAGTTTTAGAAAAATGAAAATTTAAATGCGAAACAATTTTGACTGCTAACAGCTCGAATACAAAAACTGAACATATTTAATGGAAGTCATTTAAATTTGTATTATAATAAAACAATTTTTCTTGGTACTACTTCCTGGTCTTGGACGATTAATTTAATTGAATTTTTTGATCCGGCTCGAAGGACCAAAATGTTTTAAGTTATACACTGCAAAGTAAGTTTAACTTTAATAAAATGGAAAAAATAAAACATACTCTTCCAAATTCAAAAAAGATGTTATTATACATTTTATTCGTGACTTATATATGTCACCTGCATGTTCTTAAAAATTCTTCATTACATAAAGGCCACTTTAGAGGTAAAAAATAGTTTTTTTTTGGTATTTTTTTAGGGATACTACAAAATAAATCGAGATCGCAAGATTTTAACAACTTGAGTCTAGAACAACTGATAAATATCGTATTTACTCAGTATTTACACAATAAGGCAGACAAATTCATACATTTCAATATTAACGTCTTAAGCTCATTGAGCCAGTGTTACCAGTTTCTGACGTCCTTTCCCTTTAGCCTAACGTCAAAGAATTTGCCTAGAAAATCATCAGATAATTGTAACTTACAACTGTGCAATTTTTTTTCTCTCCGATGGAAACCTTCAAAAGTAAGTCAGTAAGGAGGGGAACTTTTCAATTGCTTTTGTACCATCAGCTCATGAGGGTTGAGTTTTTAAATCTCCACGAATTTTTGTGTTACCCTAGTCATCTCAGTCTCAACCCGTTTAAGAACTTGTGAGCGGATCTGAACAAATTGTTTCCTACCAAATACAAAAGCAAATAACTTCATTCCGGTAAGTCAATTCCAAAAACTTTTAAAGTCCATTCCTCGCTGTAAAGAAGCGGTCAAAAACATTTCTTATTTTAAAACTAAATGTTATTAATTTAAGCTTGACCAATTCACACACTTAATTCGACAACATTTTAAGACGAAAATAATTATAATATGTCGCTATTCGGTCGTATTATTTTATTTTACAAGTTAATTTTTTTTACAACTCAATCGGATGAAAATTTACTGGGACAGACAGAATAATTGTCCAATATCCCTAAAACAAATGTTGAAAAAACAAGTTTTTAAGGTTTTTCAGGCCATAATCTTATGGAACAATATTTTTGAGGTTCTTAAGGACCCTACAAAAATAAAATAAACATACTCCTTTAAAATACTTTTTAAACTTCGTTTTAATTAATACTTAATGGTCTGCAGTTACTTTCTGTGTAAATATATTCACAAATTTGTGGTGATGTAAAAGAAAGAAAGAAGTAGAAATATAAATAGGTATAAGAATTTTACCTTTATTCGTTGTTTATAAAAAAATAGGCGAAATTTAAGGTGCAATTTATTGTTTTTTAAAGAAAAACGTCAAAATAGACGATACTTTTTCTGCTACTGTTCAATTCTTATCTTAAAATTCAAAACTAAGTGCTACTGACAAAGCGAAGAAATGGAGTTGTTAAGAAAGGCCAAATACATAAAACCCTCAAAGTTGTTACATTTATTTTTAAACCAAATTTAGTGGACTAAGATTGACCTAGTTTCTGAATTAAATTCGGCATTTTTATTTTTGTTATTCAACATCCATTTTATCATTCTTTTCATTTCTACAGCATCATCCAACATTTTATCACACAAATAGCGACATATTCAAGTCTCGAGAAATATTAACTAAATTATTTGTTTTTTTTTCAGGATTTTCAATAAAACTTTAAACTCTTCAAAGACTGGGAAAACTGTAATCCGTTCGCATACAAAAACATTGTTTGTGATGTACTGCAGAATAAATTGAATCTTGACAAATTATATTCGCATTTACTAAGATTATCAGAAAAGTTGGACAATTTAAATTCAATGGATACTAATGACGCAGTTAATAAAGAAGTAGAAATGTCAAATTCTTAATGTTTCTGCTTGTTTGAAACTATAGATTGACGACATCGATTCCAAAGATAATCCCTTGACAAAAAAACTTGCTACAAACTCTACTCAACCAGAATCCTCATCTTGATCGACTCAGCCAACTGAATCCGTACAGCAGCCAACATCCGAAGAAACAGTGTTGATAAACCCTTGACCAAACTCTCAACAACCTATGGCAACACCGACTGAATCTCCTTGAACAGCAGCCCTCCTCTTCCTTTCACTATGCCATCTATAGGAACTCTGCTATCGTTACCAGCATCATTAATTCCTGCGATTAATAAAAATGGACAGGGAATATTTCTCCTACATCTAGTGGTTTAAAAGTAGTCGAAGGTCACCGTACTTTATTCATATCAAAACTCAACCCTTTAACTAATGCTCTTGACATTAAGAATTATATTCGAAAAAAGTTAGGTTTCTCGACAACCATGAAAGTAGAGAAATTGATCCATCGCAACTATTCCAAATATGCATCTTTCAAACTAAGAATGCCCGACTCTATCTTTGGACTTCTAAACTCCTTTTTCGCAATATCGAGACAATGCCACATCATTAAAGAAGCAAATATGTTTGCAAATTTTTTCAAAGATGATTTAGAAGTAGCGAACTTCTGTCAAATGCCTGAGTCATTGGCCCTCTCACAAAATTTCCCTCATTTGAATTCAATTAGTCTTTGGATCTCTGAAGATAAAATCGTTCGCAAAGCTTCAGAACTTGACGTTTGTTATAGTACTATAGCTTCTCATATTTTGAAAAAATGCGCATCCTATTTATCCTATCCTCTTCATATTCTTTTTAATGAATCGCTTAAATCTTCAATTTTTCCTGAAACTTCGTTCATAACACCGATACATAAAAAGAGTAGTAAAAATGAAATACAAAATTATCGTCCCGTTGCAAAACTGTCCGTCATCACTAAGTTATTTGAATCCATTATTTGTAAGGTCATATCTTCACATGGTTTTGTTCAAATTAAGCCAACAGTTACTAAAATCTTTCATTTCAGCTCTTTTTGTTTAGATTCGTTTGAAAAACGGAAACAAGTTGACTATCACAGACTTCAGTAAGGCCTTTGATAAATTGTGCCATAAAACGGTAACTTCCAAAATCCCAAGGCTATAACGATAAATTTTTTTAGATACTTATATATTAGATCATACAGCGTAGTTTTTAGGAATGAACGGTCATCATATTTGTATACCAACTCTGGCGTACCAAAAGGTAGCCACTTAGAACCTTTACTGCTTATTTTGTACGTTAACGACTTACCTTTTATTATAAAACACTCATCTGTTTTAATTTACGCTGATGACATTAAAGTTTTTAAACGTATTGACTCACTTAGCGACTTGTTTACTCCTACAAAATGATCTAAATAATTTTCGCGATTGGTATTTTATAAATAAGCTATTACTTAACATAGACAATTTTAAATCAATGTGTTTTACACGCAAACAAAACGTTTTGACTTTCAATTATAAATAAGACTCTTCTTATTTTACTTAACTCTCTACTTTCTCAGACCTAAGTATTATTCTTGACTCAAATTTAAGTTTTACAAATCATTATGACTATACTATTAAAAAAGCAAATAAGACACTCGGATTTAGAAAATGATTTTCAAATGATTTTCGACCCTTATATTCTTAAACTTTTTTATATACCATTTGTTAGACCAATATTGGAATATGGCTTTATACAGTCCATATAAACAGAATAGAAGGAGTACAAAGAAGATTCATGCGCTTCTGCCTCCGTTTCTTCCTATGGTTCAACAGGCTCGAATTTCCACCCTACAATCATAGGCTTACGCTCATAAATCTTCCATCGCTTTCCAAACACAGAGAGTACATTCAGCTGTGCTTTATTATAAAATTAATCAATAGGTCAGTCATATCACTATCAATTTTGGAACAATTAAACTTTATTTATAGCCGTTCAAGTATTAGAAGACAAGTTCCTTTACGTCCTTTATCAAGCGGATCAAAATATGGCAAAGTCCCCTCAACCAATTGATTTCAGTTTTACAACAAGTATTATTTTTTGGTATATTTAATAAGCGATGATTTTAAAAGTAAAACATTTAAAGTCAATTCAATTTCAATTCAATTTCAATACTTTAGTTTAGCTTTTTTTTGCAAATTGCTCAAAGCATTGTAAATCTATTAATCGAAGAGTCTATTAGTCTTAAGTTCTAACGTAAGTTTGTTTAACGAATTCAATAAATAAATAAACTTATATAATATATATTATATTTAAAAATACCAAATTTACTAACTTTTGAAGGTATTCTCGTAGAAAAATGTTGATCAACAAAGTAATTAACTACAATATTGAGAATTAAAAAATAGATAAATGAGTTTTTGTTCAGGTACTTGTTCCCGTTATTTCAGATAAATTGTTCGCACTTTTTAACATTTTTTCTAGTTATTTTATGAATACCTCACCTTTTTACTTAATGAGAATTCCAAATATTTAGATCAATACTTCACTTCACAACTTACTTCAACTGCACTTACAAAGAAACAATCAAAGAGTTTAATTAAATATTACATTACAAATCATTCAGCCAACACATGAATCACCTGTAGAATAAAATTGAAAACCAAAATCAAAACAGAAACAAGAAATACCACGATAAAATAGTCAACCTCAATCCAAATACACCTCTGGGAAGCATTTCTGCTAATTGAACAAAATTGTATATAATTACAAAACATTTCATAGCTTCGGGAGCTGGAAAATAAAAATACAATTATTTAAAACAATAGAACGTGCCAATAGTGACATATTAGCATATCACCATCACCACATATTTAGAGCACATTCGAAATGAAAATTATGGTGGTTGGTGGTGGAGGTGTTCCAATTAATTTCACGAGTTCGTAAATATTTTTTTCGATTTAAAGCAGGCATAAGTTTCCTATAAAAGTCAACTCGTGGTGGTTTTTTGTTGATTTGTTTTTCAGCGATGAATTAAAATTACCAATAACTCAACCTGCCTGCATTTACTCGAATAGTTGTGATTGTGATTCATTTTGAATTCTTGACTAGTGATTTGTAATTTATATTAATTTCGATAAATAATGAGAAAAACAAAAATTGTATTGCACTCTTGCGGCAGTTTAAATGCAAACTTTCAATGCAGTTTAGTTATGCATTGGCCTCCATTCATGCATTTCAGCGAGTATAGCAGATCACAGTCGTTCACTTCAATATCTAAACACTTTGTCTGCTATTATAGGAAGTTCAAGCTTGATTTATATTATTTTCCGACTGTCATGAATGTGATTGCCACTTTTATAGTAGGTACTTTTTTATCTGCGTTTAAATAAGAACAAGACATCTGAACTCGTCTAAGCAATGTGACAGTTCGTGAAACAAATTAGAAACAAACAAACCTAAATCGAGTGAACGGACATGTCATATTTAAAATGTTAAAAACTTACCTGTCACGTAGTTTAAATTTAGCAACTTTCGAAACTTAAACTTATTGACGTAAGAAAGAAGGTTAACAGACCTAAATCGTGTGAGCTTACCATTGGTCAGAAAACGGAAGCCATATTGGTTTAGCAAACAACAATAGTCAGCCATTTTGTGCCTTTAACATTGAAAAAGTGTTAAACGATATCAACTGGTTTAAAATAATCATAATGCTGGAATACAAATTGAAATATTTCTACAAGATTTGTAGGCCTAGTTCTATTTTACGACTTTTAAATGAGAAAATTTGTCAGAAATGACAACTCTAAGTAAAAGAAGGTTTAACAAAAGTACTTGACACAAGTTTTTGAATATTTCATTTAATTTAGGTCCACATTAAAAATAGAAGATTTTATAAATTTTCTTTTGTTAATGATAGTATAACATTTACAGGGAATTAATAAGTTGTGTCAAAGTTGATAAAAACTCGTAAAAGTATAAAGGTCGTGATTTTTTTGGTTTAAAGTGGCAACCATAAACCAATATGTCACCTGTTCAAAAATAGAAAAACAGTCTTGAGTCAGTCTTGACGATTTTATTTGATTCTCGATCGTGTTAAAAAATAAATAAAACGGAATTGAAATTTTAAATAGAACAAAAGACTAAAAAATAACAAACAAGTACTTATATTTTTAGCACGACTTTCTGGATTTTTAGTTGTCTATATTTTTATTTTTGTATTTCTAAAACAGTGTGACTATGATGCATTTGTTTAAATTAAGTTGTTTATACTCGTAGGTAGATGGATAGTTGATAGATAGGATTTAGTATGCATATTGGATATATTGTTCTTAGGTTTTAAATCAATTCCAATTTGCTGTGATGTGTTTGTTTTTATAACAGGTGTAATTGCAACAAGTGTGGCAGGTATTAAAGTACCTACATGTAGTGTTGACACTTACGAGTATACTTTGTGATGATGTGAATTGATGAAAATAGATGTCGCGCCATGTAACAATATGAGGTGTCTCGTTAAAAAAGGTACACTTTTTATACTTTGTATAATTATTAAAGATATTTATAGGGAAGAAATAGTAATTATTGGTAAAGGTCTAGATTTGCATGCATTTAAGTTGAGTAATTTATTTGAAAGGAAAAGTGAATGGATCAGACGATGGAACTTTGATCTAGTATATAGGATGTCTGATGTCTCATTGTAGGAGAAATATAATATAAAATTTGCATACCAATCTTTTTAATTGGAACTTAATTGGATTATACTTTCATATTTTATACTCTTAGTCAAAAAATAGAATGAAGTACTAAAAATTCCACACAATTTTTTGCTGCTTAATGGATTTGGTTAGGTACAAAATTTTATTTTTAAATATCGAGTAAACTATTCTGAAAATGTATATTGGAATTTTGTTTTTTAATCAATTCAGAACTGCTGAACGGATTTTTATAAAATTTGGACCTCTTTTGTTTGAAGCTGTGAAAATTGAGGAGGAGAACAACTAGAGAATAAGAGTTTTTCCCAGCAGAACGATCTGGATTTTAAGAGTTTAGAAAATATTAGGCTCAAGAATATCACAACGGAATTACGCCAGAAATTTCGTCACATAAAATTCCGATTTTTTTTTCTTATTTTACATACCGCTGTATTGTTTCTTTAAAATTTTCTGTCGTTTTTTACCATTTACAAAAGTCAATGAAAGGCTGTTAAAAATTGATTTAAAAAAATCGAGAAGCTAAATTTTTGTAGTTTCTCCATTTTTGAACGAAATTTGTGACTGATATGATTGTGCTCATCTCTTGAATTCGTAAATAATAAACTGAGCTTGGATTTTTTCTAAAAATATGATGAAATAAACTCTATCTTTTAATTCATGTCTCACAATTTTCAACATTCCGTTTTATTTTATGACTAAAATTAAACATTTTTACGAAGAACAAGCTGGCGTAATTTGTATGTAACCAAATTTAGAATAACCTTTTTTTATAATAATTACACACTCAAAGGGATATACTACACTTACGTTAATGATCTTAGGATGGTAATATCACCAATCAATCTAAATGCTCTACGTTCAATACTATCCAAGAGACTTAAGTAAGTTGCAGGAGCACCAACCCAGATATGGGATTTATACTTAAGTTTTGGATTTATACTTAAGTTAAGTCTTGTAAATAACAGCCAGATCAGAGGAGGAGAAAAACTTCTTGAATCGCCTTAGAAAACCCAAACATCTTGCGTTTTCGAAGCAATAATTTCCACGCTGTTTTTTCATTTCCATTGAACAATGCTGTTTAGGTCGGAATTTATTGAGCTTATCATATTTTGTCGTTGCAGTTCCACATCCGAAGAAGAAGGGTGTGAATCTGAAAACGAATATGAAAATCTAGGAGTATTATCGTCAGCGAAGCAATGTATTGGATTAGAAGTTGCAGAAAGGAGATCATTAATAAAAATAAGAAAGAGTGTTGGAGATAAAACAGAGCCCTGGGGCACACCAGCATTTATTTTGTGGTTTTCAGACTTAAATCCACTTGTATTGAACGATTCGAAAGGTAATTACTAATCCAATGAAGGAGGGATTCATGAAAACCGAAAGCTCGCATTTTCGATAACATCAGAAATTAAAAGTGTTAAATGGAAAAGATTTGTATCATTAATAGCCAAATTTCTAAAAGTTATTAAAGTTTGTTTGCAAAATGGAATTTTTGTCTGCTTTGACTGTAATAATATTTTAAAAACGCTACAAGTATGAAATGGATAATAATTTTTAACAAACTGATAAGAAAAAACAAGTTGAATGTTTATAGAAATAAAGGGACAATCGTAAATAAAATTTCCAAATGAATGTTTCTCATCTTCGAAAACGGGGAAAGTGGCCTGAAATATTTTGGAATTTATTTAAATCGGGACTTAAGGTTTTGGCTCCCACTTAAATGTTTACAATTTGTGAAAAACAACAAATTATAAAATAATCTGCAGTTTATTAATTTCCCTCGAAATGTAACCTTGGATAAATTCTAAAAATAACTATTTTTTGAGAATAAATCAGTTTTTTCTAAAGAGTTTTGAGCATTTTAAAATGTTTACTGTTTTTTGTTTCCATCTACTTTAACAAATGAAACTGAAAGACAGCCATAATATTTGCTCATCTAAATGTTGCTTAATTGTTTCTAGATAAACTCATTGCATAAGAAACATGTTTCAATCCTGAGTGCATTAATTTTTGGCATTTGACAGATGATGGACAATGAACTTTAAATCGTTTGAACGTTGGTCGGCCAAATGCTATGAGACACAACTCTAAAAGCTTTTGGCTCATGGTGTAGTACCCCTGGCGTGATGATTAGAGCGTAGGACTGTCAGCCAGAGGTCTTAGGTTCGATCCCCTGCCTGTGACATCTAGAAGACATTCTTTTTTTCCAAATGCAGCAGAAATACTACCATGATGTAAGCTAATGTAAATGCTGCTTAATGGTTGTATGATGAACTCATAGTATATGCAAAATATTTCATTCCAGCAATATGTTGAATGCATATTTTCTGTTGACAAAAATTATTGAATTTGGGTAATTTAAACTTATATAAACCTGTTGCAAATTTTCCAAACTAATACTAAGGCATTTAATACAAATTCCCTCGGCAAACTCTTGACTCATGGCCTCAAGAAAATCTTCTAGTAAGAAATGTGTATTTTCTCAAAGGTTTATGTAAATATGACGGAAGTATTATTAGAGCAAGAACACAAATTACAATATCAATTGCAATGAAATTAAACAAGAGATGTCCTAGAATAGAACCTTCAGGTATCTCACTTATTTATTGTACTGGAAAACAAACATACATTTTTCTATTCTTGTAGCCTTTAACGTTTGCGAAATGATTTATATTTTAAGTTCGTTGTGCCTTGACATTAGAACCCAACACTTGCAATAAATTGTATTTTATTAAATTTATATCTTCCATAAATTTTAATGATACATTTTTCACTCCTAAAAGTTTTCATGACATGCCGGATATTTAAAATAAAACATGTAACTCTTATTTTCCATCGGATAATATATCATTTCATAAAACAAGATCATAACACCGAACAAGCTTATAATTTAAATAATTAAACCAATTAAAAGGTTGTTAACGAAAATTTATAGGAAAATTATAATAACAAGGGACCTATGGCCAAAAACATAATAAATTACTATACACAGAAAAAAAAAGTTAAGAACTTTTGTAAGATCTGTCAACGCAAGATCGTTAGACAGACAAAAATTGCATACAAAATATTATTGAACATTTCCTTTTATTGTTGTTTTTTAAATGTCAAATTGAATAATAGCAAATTAACATCATTTCTAGACTAACCCACAATAAAACAGCCGGCGGCTTCGGGCGGGTGGCTAAGTTACCTGATGGAAAGGGGCAACCAAAGGAACATGTCTCATATTTTATTTTGATTTTTTTTGCTATCTCACAAAGCTCCAGCCAGCTTAGCCGCTTTCAGTCGTGTGTCGCTGTCGTCGTCGTGATATTGAAATGTGGGAAATCCTTGAAGTTCCCCTCACGCGATTATAATCGCTAATAGCAAGCACTGTGTCTGTTATTTTTTTATTACAGTGTCGCTGACAGAAATGGAAGGAAAAACCGTCATAAAAATTGTTTATTATGATTGATAAACTGTTATGCATGCACCTGTTTTGTTATTAATGTGTCACTAAATTTGCAAGATAACAAAAAAGAAATATGAAGGCAAAATCTTATTGTTTTACGTTTGTCTAGAGAGCTGTCAAATTAAATTCAAATAGAATGTGTGCGAATTTTTGCAAAATAAAAACGACAACAACGGTCAAAGTAACAAAAAACCACTGACATCGCATAATGAGAAATGTAATTTGTCATAATTTGTATAAATTTTATGGGAATTATGTCGGTAGAACTTAATTTAATTTTTTTTACTTTATTAAATTTTCTGTATTTTTAATAGAAATTTAATTTAAAGATTGGCAGCACTGTTTTTTGTTGTTTGATCGTTAGTTTGACAGTTGACAGGATAGATGATTCGTTATCGAACATACTGACATTTTTGTTTGAATTTTTCCTAACACAAAAGTATTGTGTTCAAATTATAAATGGATCACCTGTTCAAGAGAAATTAAAAAATGACAGCTCACATGACAGAAGCATGTCATTTTAAAAAGTTCAATGCTTTTGCCTTTAATTTGTTTGTTTGTTGGTGCTCTCTTAACGTTGCGTTGAATCGAGTGAATTGAAGATGTAAGTATTTATTTAAGATCAGTATCTTGAAGTTTTGGGAAGTAACTTTAGATAAATTCCCCCACAACCACGCCCACTTTTCGTAAAATTTGTTAAATTACTCACTTAACTCACTAAGAAAAAAAGAAATTCTGTCCTATTTTGTACAAAATCCCTTTAAGTTTATACAAACAAATCAAATGGCCTGAGCTTGAGACAAAAAGTCAAAACAATTAAGAGTAAAGCAAGAGACCTTATATAGAGACAAATATAAAATCAACACTTAACGACACCTACGAGGGCAGTCCGACAAGTATTTAGCCTCACTGCCTGATGGCACCAGTATCGCATAAGAGATTAAATATAATCTAGTACATTCTCTTAGATGGCTACTGTCAAAATTTTATTCGAATCAAACTTGTAGTTTTGACAAGCGGATTTGTTTACGGTAATTCTGATGGGTTACTTGTTTGCCCCGGTTTAATGTGGATTAAACTAGGCGAACGTGCTCCAAATAAAGCAAGGAGTTTCCAAACTATGAGTGAGAAGGTCTCAAACAAAAACATTTTTCGGGTGAGTTAAAGAAATTCGAGCAACGCTGAATGAAGCGTACCGTTGAATGCTAAAAAATTGAATCTAAGCTCTTGGACGTGTTGTTTTTAAAATGGCGATCTAGACACTTCTTTATTCGAACTTTTGAATTTAGACTTTAAAGCAGTGTTCAGAGGTTTTCAAACAAGTATTTCAAACGTTTTCATTTTTATTCATAAAATTATCGTAATTCGATGTTTCTAATAATTGATTGTTGAGTACATTCTTTTTGATCCTGATCCACATGGAATGGAAACATTTCAAGCAATCAATGTGGAATATGAATTCTAGAAATTAGAAAAATTTCTTATGAAACGTCAAAAAAATGAACGCATTCAGGAATAAAGAAAAAATAAGTGAGAAGTTGCATGAGCTCTTTTTCTGATAAGTACTTTTAAAGATTATGTTTACTGTTTTTGTTAAAATAAGATTATAATTTCTTCTTTAAGACTTTTTCTTTTGTCAAAATTACTCTTTTAATCAGTTCAATTAAATGTTTAAAAATGTAGCTGTAATATCGTTTATTTTCCATTCACTACGCATTTCAATCTAGAGTATCTTCTCATTAAATGAGTTCCTTCCATTTTATTCATTTCATAGAAATGCCTATACACAACTTCGTGATATCAAGATAAAAGTTAAGTACTTTTTTTTTTAAAAAAAGGGTGAATTTTCTTTTCCTTATTGCCTTTTACACGCATTTCGACATTTTCGCACGTTTTCTGCTCTCAATTTAATGCAAGCAAACCGAATCATTTCACGCACTTTGATCATCAAATACCATCTACAAAACTACTTAAACAACAACGACAATAATGGAACAACGTCATAGTTTGGTGTCGCTGTCGCGACAAAAGACTACAATCTTTTTGCTTTACTTTCTTAATACTTCTTGAACCAGTTTTAGTTTTTTTTTATTTTAACCGTCTTAATGGGGAAAGAAGTCTTCACACTTTTACTCTATTATTAAATTAATTAAAAAAAGAAATAAAAAAGG
Organism: Eupeodes corollae; assembly: GCF_945859685.1. Classification (NCBI taxonomy): domain Eukaryota; kingdom Metazoa; phylum Arthropoda; class Insecta; order Diptera; family Syrphidae; genus Eupeodes; species Eupeodes corollae. The sequence goes on from NC_079149.1 coordinate 128,557,943, forward strand.
CAGCATCGCGTCGTGCAGAATTACTATTCCATCGAGTCTTGAAATGGTGTTTTTTCTCTAGCTCCCGGCCGGCATTAAAAAATTATGGTTAAACTATTCACGCGGTATTTCTTCGTAGCTACAAGCTATACCGAGACAAGACCAACCTATATTAGAAAAAATAGAAAGTTTTTTGTATCTTCCATCATTCTCCATCATCCATGGCCAAGCCAGACCAAGTCAGGCTAAACCATTGCTTCGGAATGATGGTGGGATATTTGTGGATTGAGAGGAAGACAATCATCCATCGATTCGATTCGATACTGGAAAAACGAAATATTTTTCTAATTGCTATTTCCTCATAGTTTTCAAATTATTTTGTTTTTCTTTAGCGTAAGCGTAGGTAAATTGTTTACAACAGGTAGTAATTTTTTGATATTGAAAACGATTTAAGTTTTTAATTAAATTCCTTGAAAATAGTAAATTAAATATTTAAAGTTTTTTTTTATGGTTTAATCAGATTTTATCTATAAGTGCACGCCTATGTAATGTACCTGGTTAATGAACGATATGTAGTTAGGTACATTAGGCATGGGCTATGTATCGATTTTCAAAAATTGGTAGGTAAGTGCCTAATTGGAGGTGGAAATAAGTATTACAAGGCATAACTTGGAGCTAGTTTACAGAAATGGGCGTCAATTCAGATTCAATTGTTTTAAGGGAAAAAATATTTAAGGGTCAATGAGTCATTAGCAAACTTTAATCACTTGATTAAAAATATTCGTTTGTATGTACAAAGAAAACAATTTTGACTATAAGTAAAAACAACTTATTTTATCGTAGTCGGAAATTTTTCACGAAAGCATAAGAAAGCTTAAAGAAAATGGAATCATGAAATTTGCCACTTTAAATGCATTTAGAGGTGGTTTTATTTAATATGATGTCAGCAAAAACTAAAAAAAGGATTTTTTTTACTCAAGACGTTTCGAAGATAGTTTAGACTTTTTAATTTAAAAAATGTTTCTTCTACAATAAAATTTCTTTTAAAAGTGACAAGCGTATTTTTTAATGAGCCTTACCTTTGAACCTATAAACTATTGATCTGTAAGTGATTAGCATCATTTTTAATTAAAAAAAAAGAAAAGAGGCTGGGATGCGACCCACACTGATAATTTATCAACCCGTCTGTCGATTTGTCTTGCTCAAAAGTATGTAGGTTTCCGTGTTGGGTTAAAAAAGTTGTTAGTTGAATTATTCTTAAAAAAATTAAAATTACCAACAATATTTCTCAAAAAAAGAAAAAAATTAGTTTGAAAATCTAGTTTTGTTAAAAAGAAAACAAATTTTTACCAATTTTACTACCGTTTCTTAAATTTTTACAAATTAGATGAATCAAATTTGCCTCCGATTTTTTGTAGATTTTATTTTTTTATGAAAAACGGACTGTTGGATTTTTATAAAAAAAAACTATTGAATATGGAAAACAATATTTCCTGTGAAAGAATAAGAGTTTAAAGACAATATTTTTAATTTTTAAAAGCTTTTTGAGTCGTAAGTAAATTTGTACAAAGTTTTAAAATAGTTTTTTTGTTAATTTTTTATTTTTTGTAAACGATGTAAAAACTATCAATTCCATTTTTCTCAAAATTCTTCTTAATGTTGACAACAATATTTCATATAAGTTAAAATGAGTTGGAAGCCATAATCCAAAATTTTTGAAAAGATATTTGAGTCGAAAATTAATTTTTACCAACTTTTGTCACATTTTTTTACATGATTTTATTTGTTTGTAAAAAAACTGTCAATTCGATTTTTCTCAAATTTTACTGAATATTAAAAACAATATTTTTTAACAAACAAAAGTAGTTTAATGGCAATATCTCAAAGTTTTGAAAAGATATTTGAGCCAAAAATCAATTTTTGCCAACTTTTAATTATTTTTTTGGTTAGGTTTTTATTTTAAATTAAATTTAGTTAGAAAGCATAGTATCAAATTTTTGAAAAGATATTTGAGTCGAAATTCAATTTTTACCAACTTTGAGTCATGTTTTTTTAGATTTCTATTTTTATTAAAAAAAACTGTCAATTCGATTTTTCTCAAAATTTTATCAAATTTTAAAAACTTTATTTTTCTTTGTACAAAATTATTTTGGAGATAAAATCATTTGTATTCGTCAAATTTTCGACGTAACAATTTTTTTCAGTTTTTTTTTTTGATTTATAAAAAAAAATCGTTAATAGGATTTTTTTTGCAAAAAATATACTTGTTTGGTATCACGTTACAATATATTATATACAAGTTAATTGTAGTCTCTAGCGTTTTTGGTTCGTAAGATTTTTAGGGTTAACCAAAATGTTCACCTTTTTTATACCTTTCTGCATCTTTCTGCCTTTTTTTCTGTATAACAAAATTTATTTGAAGTCGATATCTCTTCTGGATCTTGAGCTATGGACAACGAAAAAACGTCGCGGACGCACAGACATCATTCTAAAAATCTTTTATTTCGACTTAAGGGACCTTGAAACGTTGAAAAATGTCATAACATTTTCAATTTGACAAATCGAACCCATTACAAAAACTTTCTATGGGAAGTTGAAAAACCTTTAACAACATTTCTTAAAACACTCGAAAACAAATTAACTAAGGGTTTTCCAAATGTCGTTCAAATTTGACGTTAAATTGTTACCACTCGCCTTTCAAAGTAACAAACTGGATCAATTGAGTTCAAACTAAAAAATTAAGGTTTAAAGCAAGTTTACGTTATGCGAATGTCACAGTTTTTCTGTCAAAAGCCATGGTTCGAATATTTTTGAAAAGGGCCCGATAGTTTTTGTTTGGAGTGTTTAGGTCGGTTCGATTTTTCGAATGACGATTTTAAGTAATATCTGAACACCTTAATATTTTCTGTTTGTGCATTAGCAACCACCTCTTGTGGAAAGATCCCATGCGATGTGCCAAAAATGATGAAAGATGTTTGAGTTTTCTTAGAAAATGCCAACAAATCTGATCTGGCTACAATGTATGGAACGTCCAAGGCTTAAGTACATCTTCTACCTCTGGGCTGCTGCTCCAGTAATATACTTGAGCCTCCTGATTGGTCATATAAAATCATTAACTCAATTACGTCACAAGAATTTCATTGGAATATTTCTTGCTTCACTCTTCTTTAAATATATGCTAACAATCTATGCTCTATTGAAATTGCGAGTTGCATTAATCTTCTTGAACAGTTTAACCGTTTACCCTTGAGTCCAATATTGGTCGTAGTGTAAGGTACAGATATTCGTTCATTAGCCGTACAACGCGAATGTGAAATACGTTTAAACACTCTGTTGTCCTGTCATTGCAGGGTTTAAGAATTCAAAACCAATGTACAACGATATCTCCTCTTTAGACTGTGTCTCTGGTATATTAAAGGTATTCAAAACCTATTGAATGTGTGCTAATTCTAAACAAAAAAGCTACGATACAAAGTATATGCAAACAAATGCTCCAATTTTCAACAAACATTTTAAACCAGTGTCTTAAATAAATCTTTGTGAAGAGCAACACCAAAAAGAGTGAACTCTCAATGAACTAAGTCCTACTATTTTATAAGAAACATCTTTCTTTGGATGATCTAAATTCCAACATTAAACGAAAACCATATTTTTGCTTACATTTTCGCAGAAGCACTCTTACGTTCCATGTAAATGTTGTTCCATGAATCAAACTAATTACGTTGGAAATGTAAGTCTAGAGATTGAAATATGAATATCTCAAAGATGAACTAATTTTATGATCCATTACCACAGTGAAATTAAAAATACCAACGATCCATGTTACAATTAAGCTTCCAAACGTCGTATGCCAATCACTTTCACTAAACAAAAATTCATGTGTATTAATTTGTTATTCATCTTAAAAGATCTCAGAGTTTGAAAAGCTATATAACAAAAAACAATTATCTACTCTATAAGCTCAAAAAAAAAAACCTTGACAAACTTAACTATTAAAAATAAATTATATACCTATTTGTTTATAAAAAAGAAAGAAAAACCTATGTCACTTCCGATAGATTAGGTGAATATAGTAGATCTTATTGTTCCGCCCTCATTAAGATTAACTTTAAAAATTATGAAATTTTACCTTGAAGTCTCTTAGATACAAATATACATACAATACTTAATAATAACTGTCATTTAACCATGAGTTTCTTTTCAACTCAACAAATAATACAAACAAAAGACAAACAGCAAATAAAACTAACTAACTACACTCTGTACACAATTTAAGCAACATTATTGGCCCCAATATGGACTCTTGCGACACTCCATTTAAAAATAATTATTATTATTAGTAATAAAACAAAACAGCATATGAAAAAGTTTTATAAAAAACTAACGGTAAGCCCTCATTACTCATCTGCAATCCATATGTAGATATATTATACCCCCATATAACGCTTTCAACACCACCGGTATTGACATTTTAATCCAAATTTTGCTGTAGTACATCATACTTCAGAAGACTCATCCCCATTATACATATACACTGACGCGCTGAACAATGCCACACACCACACAACATTCAATCATTATAAACGTCATTAGATGATAGACGCAATATTTGACGTTATCCGTCGCGTCGTCGTCGAAAAACATGCACAGCAAAGTGTTCGTAATTTATATTACTCGCTATATTCATATCGTTTGTATCTTTCGGTCGTAATTATACCGATGAACTTCAACAATCGAGTTGAAAAACGTCTTCATGCCACCATAGATGGAAAGAACAGCATTTCGCAAAATTACAACAACTACAGTAACAAAAACAAAGCAGAAATATACTGCAATAACTTTTTGATGTTGTTGTTGTTTTATTTTGATTTAAGTACAGACAACTTGTATCTATGAATTTTTATACTTGTAACATACGTACAAATTTTATTACAGGGTGGGTCAAACGTTTATTCCAATAATTGGATAAAATCTCTTCCGTTTTATTTTTGTTCCTTCCTATTTCAGGCACTTTGAAAACTTTAGAAGATTTACTACAATGAAGTTTTAGAGGGCTATATTGATTATATTTAGATTTGGACATAATCACTCGATTTTTTTCATCAAGAAAGCTTATCGGCATAATTTAACTGTGGGATAAAGACTCTGCCTACGATTTCTTCAACAAAATGCTATAGTTGATCTAATTTCAGCTAGAAGACCTTACAATGTTAAGCGAACGTGGAAGAAATTTTTGAAAGTGTTGTGAAGAGTCCAGAAACATAGACACGAAGGCGCTCTGTCTTCTTTCTAAGAACAGAATTGGATTTATTTCAATATTTATACAATATTCAATTATGGCAAAAATCAAATTCAGGAAACTTCTACACTTCTAAGAGATAATTTTTAGAGACTGAATAATTTCCCAAATTTCATGGTTTAACATTGGCTTGCACGTTCTCCAGATTTGAGAGTGTGGAAAACGTTTTTCTGTGCTTTTATTTAAAGGGTAAATTGTTCGTAACTAAACCCACCAGTATCCCGCACATTAAGGAGAACGATAGTGCTAAAATACAAGCGCTGAGCTTAGATGTCATGTACCAAGTATTATCGAAAAGACCTAAGAAAAGGTCCTTTTTAGACCAAAAACCCACTGATCGTTATTGCTTTGTTCTTTAGTTCTAATCCCATTCCAAAATGACTATTACGTCAAATATTTGAGATCATACTTCTTAAACATCAGAAAAAGGATTTTTCAAGCTATGTAAACTCATAGATTTTCAGTTCTATAAAATTAATGATGGTTTTTCAAGATTTATAATTTTTATCTTTAACTAGCTGGTTAACCCGACTTCACCCGGGAGGTATTCAACTATTTTATATAAGAAAATTAGGATGAAAAACTACTATTTTCTTATATTGTACCTTTTTTATTTAATAATTTTTATAAAGTATCTCTATACATATTTCTATTATGATTATAATAGTTTTTTGTAAGCATACAGATTTTTTGCCGAGCTGACACGGGAGCAAGCAACATAAAATTGTCCTTGGGTAAAACAGGGATTTGTGATATAAATGCCTGCAACCCTCAGTGTCCGTGCCTTATTGATAGACATAGCAAAACAAAGCTTTATAGGGCATTCGTTAGTAATCATCAGTATCCTGGGAATGAAAACGCTTTGGCCTTGGGCTGAACCGGAAAGAATTTTAGCTTCAATCGCTTTCCCTTGCATAGTTACTATCCGTAATCTAGTACCATTGCATAATTTTGGTGCATTTAATTCCTCATAAGTATTATTGGAGCCGCAATTTTCAAGTCTAGTTTATGGGAAGGAAGTTCTAATGTATTCAAAGAATTCAAAAATTCGATTGGAATATCAATAGCATCATCTTGATCAGTCAGATTATCAATAGAAAGATAAGTTTATTGATGGGCTTCAAACATTGAAAGAATTTTATGATTTATGCTTGGAACAGAATCGTTTTTAGGTTCTAAAATCAATCGTTCGCGTTACCAGTCATCCGTTTTTTCTGAAATTTGGGCGACGGGTAAACATTAGCTTTTAATATTGTTGGTTCTATTAGTACTTCACCATTATTATTTAAAATATTTCCATTTCCTATATCCAAAAGAGTTCTTGAAAATTGTGCTGCATTACTATCACCACCCAAATGTAGGCGTATATTTGTGGTCAATCTTAAAAGTTTGACAGAAGTCCACAGAAACGACGATTTTATACCTCTTGGCACACCTGCAAACAGTATCACAACACCTCTCATCGGACGTTACTCAGTTCTAAAATTCCTAAGTGTACGATCCAGAGCTTCAGGCTGGTCGCGGCATTATTAATTAAACTTCACTTCACTTTTAATTAAACTTTACTTCACTTCAATCCACTTCTTAATTATTTATTTAATAGAAATAGTTTTAATATTGATTTCTTACAAATATCAAATTGTCATCCATACGTCATTACATATCTGTCATTTTACGTCAATTACATAGCTGTCATTTGCGTTTTGTTATTCCAAGTCTGATTCTTTTTTGTTATACCACGTTTTATAGTGACTGACGTTTAATGTCAAGTCACACGGGAACGCTGTCGAACGGGATAAAAAGTATCCTATGTCCGTCTCCTGGCTCTAACCTACCAATTTTCAGCCAAATCTGTTCTGCCGTTCTTGAGTTATAAGTGGTGTAACTAACACGACTTTCTTTTATATATATAGATATTTAATCAAAATATATATCTAAAATGAATTTTTAAGAAACGCTGAACCATTTATGCTTTAACAGTTTTTAATAGAAAAACCATAAGAATTTCAAAGTATATTGAAAAATGAGGACGTTTGTCGATATTTCTAAAAGTTTAACAAAATATTAACAACATTTTGTGTGAGATAAACAAAGTTTGAAGTTAATATCTTTCTTTGTTTTCATAACACTTGAGTTAAAACACTGATTTGTATCAGTTTTTAGTTGTTTTTGTACGTTTTCGTGTTTTGTTAAAAAAAATTGTCAATCCGATTTTTTGAAAAAAAATTTACTAAATTAAAGTGAGAATTCAATATCTTCAAAGAACAATTTTTTCTATTCTACAAGTTAGAAAAAGCCGATGTCTCTGCCGATTCTTGAGATATGTATCCTGAGTAGGGAAGCGTCCCCCTTATATTATTTAGATTCTAGGAATCTTGAAACATGGATAAAATTTCAACAATTTCAATTCGAGAAATCGGATCGATTACCACAATTTTTTACTGGGAAGTTAAAAACATATAAGCAAATGTTGATAACAGGTATTTTTTTTGAATTTGAACAACTCTATAAAATCAAAATTCTAAAAATTAACTCTAGATCGTAATATTTCAAAAACATGAAAGCGCACTGAATTCAAGATTTTTCCAAACTTCATACAGAGTCAAATTAGTACTCATAACTAATGCGAATTTTCTAAAACTAAGTGAGATACAGAAATGATTTAAAAGTTATCTAAAAGGCAAGGATCAGTTCTTTCCAAGATCATGACACAATTTAGTTTCTAAATTATATTGTGTTTTACCTAAGTTTTAAATACCCCTTTTTAATGTCTTCCAAAAACCGGATTTCAAAGAAATATTATAAATAGAAATTAGATTTGCGGACAGTTTAATCCTCCAAATTATTATTGTTTTGTTTGTGGAACTTGACCAATACGAGGGTCGTTTGAAAAGTCCGTGCGAAAATAAAAACTGGTTAATTTATTTGGATAAACCTTTTTTATTTTCAACGTAGGCTCCTTTCAGGCTTAGACACTTCGTCCAACACTGCTCTAGTTTGTTGATCCCTTCCGATCGCAACTGATAAGGTATGCGCTGGTGCGTTTTCGTGATGGAAAAGAACTTATTTGTGGCCAGTCGTGGACGTTTCTGTTTCAGCTCGGTTTTCAAACGGTCCAATAGCAATGAATAATATTCACCTGTAATGGTTTTACTCTTTTCCAGATAGTTGATGAAGATTATTTTATCAATGATTTCTGGAGTCAGGGCGTCCAGAACGTTCAGAGTCTGTTGTGCTCCGAAAATTTTGAAATCACTTGTAAACTGTTCTACTAGAAGGTGCGCAATCATCATAATGTTTATCAAGCTTCTGTTTAGTCTTCTGAGGAATTTTGCCTTTCATAAAGTAATGTTTAATTAACACACGAAATTCTTTTTCGTTCATTAATTTGACTTCCTCAATTCAAACGAATGTCAAACCCAAACTAATAGACCGACCTGGATAAAACGTGATGTGTATTCTTTCAAGACATGCTACTAACTGTCAATAACCTCGATATGCACCAGTAGTGCCATCTGTCTGACTTTGCACGGACTTTTCAAACGACCCTCGTATATCTAAAGAATAAGTTTCAAAACAGTCACTGTATGTTTTAAGATTAAACACAAATTTATCTTCAAAAATTTAAATACCATTTAATTTCTTTAAACAAAAAACTTCAACTTATAAAATTTTGTTCGAAAATCTTTACAGTGTTTTTTTAAATTAATTTGGATTACACCAAATATTTTAGTTGAATTTAAGAAAGATTGTTGGTATGCACTCATGTAGTGGTTATAAACATACGTTTTACATTTGAATGTCATTTAAAAATGTTGATCCGTTTTTTTAGATATTAAATTTTGAAAAAAAAAAGTTTTTTAAGGTTAATTCGAATTTTAACTTAATCTACTTTAGAGGCGAGAATAGACAGAATCATCAGAATCACCTGACTCACTTTTTCAACTTTTCAACCATCGTATTGTCAAGTTTGATAACAATTTGAAGTAAAAAAAGCAATTGTCATATTCTTTCGTTAAGTATTTCAATTCTCGATATGCATAATATTCCTGTCTGATTTCAAAATCCCATGAATTTAAAATTATTTTCTTGACATTTTTAGTGTGATAGAAATGTCATGAATGACGTTTGATTTCCTGCGGAGCCTTAAATGTCAAATTTGACATCTAATTCTCTCGTCAGCTTGAAATGTCATAATTGATATTTGATTTCCTTTTCAACCTATTATCACCCTAAGATTTTGCTTTCGTGATCAAATTATATAACAAAAACTGACAGTTATTAACTAAAACTTATAAAACTTAGTGTCACTTTAAATTAGGAATTCACTTTCGATGCACCCTGTATTATGGTGAAACCTTAGTATTTATTTAATTTTACAACATACCCAGTTTGAGTGCAGACAAAAGCATCATAGTTCGATGCAATGATGATGATGTTGATGGTTTTGTTGGTTCGTTGGTTAGAGATGAGCTCCTTTCAACCTTATTTCTTCTTAAGTTGTTTTTTTTTATTTTTTTATTTTATGTGCGGTTTTATACTTTCTGATTTTGTTGTTTTCTTTTCTTTTGCGTATAAAAATGCGTACGTAGTATAAAATTTATTAATTTTTTTTTGAACTTCTTTCGCGAAAGGTAAGTTAAAAAAATGCAGATAAAAATTGCACACGGTTTGGTACTTTCACTTTGTTGAACAATTTTTGTTTTCTTTACATTTCCTCTGTTTTACTACACATCTTTAGAATGACCTTAAGATTGGCAACAATGCGAAATCACATATTTTTTCTTATTTTCAATTTGATTTGATAACTCTCACTTTGGGGCTTGGAATTGCAAATTATAGAAAGATTCAAAATATACAAAATCTCGAAGAATCTAGTACATTTTGTTTTTTTGCTTGTGTTAACTTTTGGTTTTATTTTTTATAAATTCAGGGACGACTTAAATAGGTAATGACCACTTTAAGCTGCTACTGCGACTTGTGTAGAGAGGTGGGCACTTTCTAATTAGTTACTTTACTTTATTTTTTGTGGTTGTTGTTGTTGTTGTTGTTTAAATTAATTTATTTTCTGTTTAACGAAGCGACACACATTTTTTGTGTGATTTTTGAAACGATCGTGATCTGTCCTTCTAAGGTATAGGAACGTACCAATATCGTTTTCAGGGCGGTTTTGTAGCTTTTTTTGTATTTTAATTGGGACAAACCAAGGTATGACTTCTTTTGGGGGAATTTATCTAGGACAGACTTTTAAAGGTTTCCCGTAGGTAAATATAATCACGATCAAAAGAAACGAAGGCAAATACAACGAATGGAACTTATTTCTTTTATTTTTTGATTAAAATTTTATATAAAACAAATGAATCTCCACCACCGCAGAGGAGAGAGAGCAAAATATAAAACACTTGGCAATTGTAGAGAGTAAAACGTTCGACTGACTTAAACTGGCAGACTGACTTGAAGCAGTACCCAGCAGCAGAGCAGCAGCTGGTTGGCTGCGTTAGCGTTAACCGGGCCACAAAAACAGAAGTAGCAGTAGCAATAGCAGCAGCAGCAGTGAAGGCAAAGGCAGAGGCAGAGCGGAGGTATTAACATTAACGATTTTCCCAACTCGCTTCTCTTCTTTGGCTTTGGGAAAATGATATATTGACGACGAACAACAAGTTAAGTTAGTTAACTTTTTTTGTTGTTGTTGTTTTTGTTTTGTTTAAGGTTTTTTTTTAGATTAAACTTTTATACGTACCTACTCGTAAGTCGTAAGTTTCTCGTAGGAAGGTATAAAGTTGGGTTGGAGGCGGACGACTTTTCGATTTGGTTTTAGGCCTCTTTTGCTTTTTATTTGCTCTTGGCTGATGGCTTCGAGAGGAAGATGGTAGGTAGGCAGTATAAAGGCACTTTTAACCATGGTCTAGTATTATAGGTTTTGTAATGGAAGTAAAGTGTTTTGTCTGTTTTTTCCGTTTCTAGCACATCTTTTGATGTGTATTTTCTTTGGTCTTCTTTACTTCTTCTTCATTTTCGTTGAAGTTTGTTTGTTATGAGGGTAAGAGGGGAAGAAGAGAAATGAAAGGGTTTTTCTTTTGTTTGCTTTTTCGTTCGAATGTGGATTGGATGTTTGCAATATGTGTATTAAAATGGGTGCAATAGGTGTTGGATGAACTTTGCATATTCATTAGATATGAAGAAGTTATATTTACAGTTATATGTAGAGCTCTTTTATGGAAGTTTGGGAAATTGACCTTTTTTGAAACGAATACTAATTTATTTGATCTAGATATCGTTTGATTTTGGTTGTGGAGGAGAATTGTAAAAAAATACATTTTAAATTAAAAATGATAAAAATGGAAAATATTGATCCACATTCGTAATGTGCGGCTAAGGAAAGAATTTCGGTTAAAAAATAGAATGGATTTAAGTGTAAACTGAAGGGCTTTCTTAGAAGTATGAGAAGTATGATTGTTTGAGGAAAAAAATGGAACTGACGTCTGCATCATTCACATTTTTTACATAGGTCTCGGAATGATTGAGAGTCACTAGACCCTGGTTTTTAAGGGTTTTTGTCAGCCTTTTCAATTCAAATAAAATCAATACGAGCGATTATGATTCCTTAAAAAAAATTCTGGTCGTGCTGTTAGGGAAAGAGATTATTTTTTAACCATACATCACGAATGTGGATTAATATTTCTTAACCATAGCACTCCTTTAGACTTACAAACTCCTTAAGGTGCTAAAAAATAATCTCTTTTCTTAACAGCAAGGCGAGAATTAGCCCCATTAGGAGACCGATAGGTTTTAGGTTAGGTTAGGTTGAGGGGCTGACAGTTGATGTCTTTAACGTCACACTTAGATCAATACATATCCCGTGAGTATTGATACTCAAGCTAATAAGAAAACCCTATGTGTTCAGTTAGTCAAGCCATTTAGAGGCTTTGACGAAGTTCAGAATGTTCGTAGCTTTCATATTAGAGAGTTCTTCTAAATCCCCGAAGAAATAGTTGCCAAGCAGTTTCTTCCTTTGATGGGAGAGTGCGGGACAGTGACACAGAAAGTGAGGAGTGGCTTCATGCACCTCTTTGTCACCTCATCCTCTGCATAGATCATTTGAACTGGTTCTCATCTTTTTCAAATGATAACCTAACAGATTATGTCCGGTGATTATGCTTACAAGAGATCGAAGTGATCCTTTGTGCAGCTGCATAATTCTTTCCGTTCTTTGTTTGTTAAAACAGGGCCAGATCTTTCTTGTAGTGCCGCAGGTCTCAAGAAGGTTCCACCTTTCATCGGCCTTGTTATTCTTTTTGAGATTTCGTGTTTTAAATAACAGGTAGGGGTGCTTACTAGCTGAGCTTGGCTTACGTTAAGCATGGACCCTAATCTATCTAATTCATCGGCTTTCTCGTTGCCTAGTATATCGCTGTGGCCTGGGACCCCGCAGAGTATAATGTTGTGCTGTTCGCTGAAAACCTTAAGCTCTTCGCGGCAGCATAAAACAAGCTTTGATTTTATCTCAGTTGCAGTAATCGCTTTTATTGCCGCATGGCTATCAATGCAAAAGGTTATATCAGCTCGTGGTATCGTCATCATTGATACCTTTTTAGCAGCTGTTGTCACTGCCAGGACCTCTGCTTGAAAGACGCTACTGTAGTTTGGAAGCCTAAGCGATGCGGTTAACTTAAGAGCTTCAGAATAGAAACCTGCCCTTCATCAGTGTCGATTTTAGAGCCATCAGTACAGATAGCTATTGAAGACTCACTGGAGTATGGTATATTATCTATCCATTCCTCTCTGCTTGGGATGGCAGCCTGGAACGGTTTATGAAAATAAAGTTCGGGTATTTTATAGTCTATTGTAGTACTATGACCCATAACTTTATGAAGGATCTAGGCATGTTCTATGGAACTGCTTATCCAGACTTTAGTTTAACTAAGTCTCAGGGCACTTTTGGCCGTAGATTCTTGAACAAGGAGGTGTTGGGTAATTAGATTGAGCATAACTTCCACTCCCACTCTCCATTCCATTCCAACGGATCTCATTGCTCCCGTAATGCCAGTGCACGCAAGTCTTTGAATTTTTGTCAAAGTATTCAGGTTCGTGCTCTTTTCTAAAGCTTTCCACCATACCAAATTACCATAGGTTAGTATTGGTCTAATAATTGCCGAATACATCCATCTGATTTTTTTAGGATTAGGTCCCCAGGTTTTCCCGAAAATTCTATTGCAGGATTAAAAGGCAATCGATGCCTTTTTGAATCTATCTTTGGTGTTCCGGCCCAATTTAGTTTTTCTATCTAAGATCTTTGATACTTTGCGTGATCAGAGATTTTAAGAGGGCAGCCTTAAATTGAAGGTATTTTAAAATCAGGTATTTTGCGCCTGTTAGTAAATAGCATTAGTTCTGTTTTAGCTGGATTGACTGTCAGCTCACAGTTCCTAGTCTATTTGCTTACCAACCAGAGGGTGTATTCGGTTTGCTCACTGATTGTGGGTAGGGACTTGTTGGTCGCTAGTAATGCAAGATCATCAGCGTAGGCTATTATCCCAATTCCACTTGATTTCAATTTAGAGAGTATCCGGTTCATGACAAGAACACAAAGTAGTGGTGAGAGAACTCCACCCTGAGGAGTGCCCCTGGATGTGGTTACTCTCATCCCTCTTTCAGAGAGGATTTAAGTTATATTTAACATAATTGCGTAAAAACCAATCATGATCCAAACACCTCTGAGTATTTTTTAGGTAGAGTTCAATTATAAAGATTTTTTAAATAGACTTTTGCACAGTAAACTTGGTAAGATGACTTTCTCTGAAGGTTTTAAAGGACGAATTTAACGCCAGCTATGGTAAAACAGTTTTCCGATCTATTTGGAAAACAGTTCACAAATTCATCTGTGTACGTACACATTTTGAGAATAAGATCATTATATGAAGGAAGTGGCAGAAAAATGAGTTTTTTGTCAGATCTCGAACAGATTGGTTCATTTAATGTCAAAAAACAGACATACACAAGCAATTATAGCTCCAAAACTAAAAATAAAATTAAAGGTTTTTAATGCGTTGCTAAAAACATCATCAAGTAGCTTGATAAGATGCACTAGGCCTGTTTTACAATTGTTTATCTATCTTTTCGAAATAATAAATGTTTTTTTATGATACTTTTTTTTTAAGACAGTTCTGCGAGCATCTTTAATTTAAAACTTAAAATCTTAAAATTGTATGTTAGGTGAATAAGTAGCATCGCCTATGGTAGGAACCATTGGTAAGCTTATTTTACAAAATGTCACAGTCTTTTCACTTAAGCGGGATTTTTACTTTAAGCCTCTTTAAATGAAAAACAAAAAATTAATAGGATTTTATTTCTGTTGAATTAAAGCGATTTGTTTAAATGACGAACATAAAATTTTTAGTAAACTATATTTTAGTTATTTGGGTTATTAAAACAAATTCAGGTTTCATATCAACGGGTTTTCCCTAAAGTAGATTTTCTTAAACTTGTTTCACAATACTTTAAGTGAAGTTTCAAAAAGTTGACTTGAATTTAAATTTTTAAAAATCAAAAAACATATTCATGAAAAAATTTCCCTGTATGTGCACTTTAACAAGTTTGAGAAGGTTTGAAGTCTAAGAAGTAACATTATTTTGATAAAAATAAAATTCCTACAAAAAGCTCTGTAAAAGTGTTAATTTTAAAACAATTTTTGCATACTATTTTATTTAAGATTAAACTAGTTCAAAAATAAACCAAATAAAAATAAGTCAATTTCGGTCACTACGGCGTTTACGTAACATAATTTCTACCACGACCCAATTTAAAACCTGTCAATATTTCTATTATATAAATAAAATCATTCCAATAACTTGAATATTATCAAAACTTGTCAAAATCATTCAATTTTCTTCTAATCAACAAGAAGAAAAAATATATGCATGTAGATATTCACGGTGGCGTATACGTAATATTTTTTTTCAAAAATAAAAAAAATATACAGTGCAACTCGTCCAAGTGCAAAATATGCAACTTTTCTTTCTTTTATACATAAATTGATCTAAACCAATCTGACAAGTGGAGTGCTCAACTGTTAGTTTAGATTTCATAAAAAGAATATGAAAAAAGGCAAATTACAAAAGCAACAACTAAGACGACGTTCGTCGACGACTCTACACACTCATATTTTTAATGTCGTTTTGCACATATGTACAAATGTATATCTATGAAAGTATCTATGGGAATATCAGGTAGGTTTTATATTGTATAGATTCATATGTACACCTGTGTGCAATCCATCTATATGTACAAACACCTTGTTCTCCATGATATTTTTCAGTGAAAATTGCTATGTTGTTCAGAGAGTGCTTAGTTTATTTTCCAATTTTTATTTTCATTGGAGTAGCCCGAAGTTACACAGAGAAGGTATACGAATGAACGTATGTTCATCTCAGAGTCAGGTTTTTCGTCACACAACACACGCAGTACACAGACGTTTCATAAAAGGCTGGGCAACAAAAATAGAAACACTTGATTTTAATCTCAAAAAACTTTACATTTCGATTTAAAATTAAAATAAATTAGGTGGCGCAACAGTCCGTAGAAAACCAGGGCCTAGTGACTTACAACTCTCAATCATTCCTGTGTGCGAGTAACTTAGGGATGGAAGACTTATTTATTTAAAAATAACATTTGATTTGGGCTTGTGTTTGTTGTTAACAAAACAATACTTTTTTAAGGGACTAAATTCTCCTGAAATCGACTTTCTAATAAATCACTTGACAGCTGTCAAAATGGTCGCCACTTAAAAAAGCGCTGCCAACTTTAAGTTCTATACGTACTGCTAATAATACTTTGACATAATTTCGAAATCATTCCCAGGCTTTAAAAATCCTCTCAACAATTTGAAATTTTCAACCATACAAAAACTGTTGAATTAGATTCTTCTTGAAGTGGCCTCATTATTTCGACCATAGCTGTATGTACTTTAACACTTTGGCAATCTGAATTGAAAAATTGTCTACACACTTACGAATTACGAGCAAAATTCAGTCCAAAGACCATCCATAGCACAACAGCAATAGCAACAGAAACAGCAAAGCAAACAACCATCATCAGAGCTTCATTCGAAGCAGAAGCGAGCCACAAGCTTTACAGGGAGCAATGAAATTTTCAATTCAGAGTGTTTTTCGAAGCTCTTGGGTGTTTTTGCAAAGAGCATACATATATTGCTGAAAGATTGAAGTAGGTAAGGTATAAAGCTTATATATTGAAGACCAATGGTAACATCAGCCCCAGTACCAACACCATACATCATCAAGCACAGAAAGTAGGAGCCTCAAAAAGGCACAAGAAGCGAGATGCTTTAAATTGGAGCAGCATCAAAATCAGCATCAGCCTTAACGTTTTTGTGGTACTCTGATGATGGCTCATTGAAGTGCAAAGAGACGTAAATGTGTCAATCTTAATTTAAATATTTACCATTTGATTCAATTCAGTTTCTCTTTTGTTATTTTTTTTTGGAACACATAGTTTCAAGGAGTTATTTTTTCTTTCTTTATCTTCTTTTATTTTATTTGTCTTTTTCTCTTTTTGCAATCAATTTAAATTGATTTTGATGTCGAGAGAGAAGTCGTATCAAATAAAAAGTTTGTTGATTTTCAACTGAATTTTTTGATTCTTATTTTAAATATTTCTAGACCAATGGAAAATAAATATCGAACTGTGATTAAATTACAATCACGTTAAGTGGTTGATAACGAAGTCGCTTTATGACCGGAAGTTTGACTATTTGCGTGATTATATTTGCAAACTTGTATTTTCTTAGGTTTGGTTTTCTTCCCACAGAAGTTATTTCGAGTTCAATTTTTGGTGTATCAAGATAACAAAAAAAAACTTGTTAATGAACCAGTTTTTATTTGAAGTCTTTATTTAACTTAATCATTATAGAACTTATGATATAAAGAATAATTCTAATTACAGTTTATAAACATAAATTAATGTTTTATTAATGAATGTCGGAAATTAATACAAGTATTTTACATTAGCTTAGATCGGAGAATTATATGTTTTTAAGTGAATGAGTTGTCTAGAAAATATATAATTAAATAATATTATTACCTACATTAAATTTGTATAATTAATTGACACTTCATAAAACTAATGCTTTTCAAGGACAAATTGTTACGAATAAAATTTGCAATGTTGTTTTAAACAGCCTAATATTTATATAGATAAAATTCAAAAGCCTACAGGTCTTGCAACTTTAATATTTGTTGACAGTTGCTAACAATATTAAGTTGTTTAAAATAATAACTTTATACTTATAACTTTTCATATGAATTAAATTTGTTCATTGAGTGATTTGAATGATTGAGTCTAGCTGTCAAAGTTATCAATGACATTCAGCTGTCAAAATATTAGGCAAGTTCTTAACCGAAGAAAATTTAACTAGGATCTTAAAGCTCTTATAGATTTTTGAATTTTAAACAGATTTTGCTAAAACTCCCAGATTTTGTCTTCGAAGATTTCTGCGGCTGACAATTTTTAGGCCCTTTTTCTCATTTGAGACATTTTGACATTCGTCAAAAACAGAATTGCTTGTCATTTTCAATGTCCCTTTTCTGAATACAATATTTTGCTGACAAAAAAATGAAAGCGGATTATGGAGCTTCAATATGCTAATTGACGGTAAAGAATTTTGGTTTGAAATGCGTCTTTCTTGACGAAGCACAATTTTAACTATGATGATATCTAAAGTAAGGCAGTTTACAATTGCTTGGCTAAGCATTGTTCCATTCAAAACTTTGTGTGGCCTGTTTGATTTGATTGCTCACGGCATGGTAGCATCATAGGACCTTTACTTTTTAGTAATAAGAAGAAGGAAACCTTTCTACCGTCCATGGTTTCAAAAATAGAGCGATTCTAGCAGAATTTTTGTAGCCAACGCTCGACAAAATTGACATATTTGTTTTGTGGTCCGAACAAAACAGTGTTGTCGGGGTTAAAAAATGACAGTTGGATCTGGATATTAAATTTGAATTGCAATTTTTAGGGCAAATGCCTTCTGTTGAATGGAAGTCAAATTAGATTAATTTCAATCTAAATGTCGGAGGCGTCGGTGCACGTTGGTTTTGAATTGAATATTGCAATGGCACATTCGCATAGTACGGAAGGAACGAATCTCTGTACTTGACAGTACGACCGAAGTTGGGCTTGAGGGTATATTGATGAGCATTCCTAGAAGCGCGAGTATTACGGTTGAACTGCTTAAGGGGAGGAATGCAACTGGCTATTTCTCAGGAGCATAAACCATTAAAATAGCGGTAAAAGAGAGTGAGACAAGAAACATTTTGACGATGTTCAAGCGACGTAAATGATCTTATGATGGTAAGATCACCAATTAATCTAAATGCTCTACGTTCAATACTGTCCAAGGAGCACCATCCCAATGATGGGAGTTTTACTCAAGCTTTGGTCGTATATAAGTCTTGTAGATAACAGCCAGATCAGGAGGGAAGAAAAACTTCTTGCATCGCCTAAGGAATCCCAAACACCTTGCGGCATTTTTGGCGACATCGCGTATGTAATCATTATACAAGAGTTTGTTGGTGTAAGACATACCGAGAATATCGAGGTGTTCAGTCTCATTGATGCATTGATAATGGCAAGGGGGGTTTATTTCGCTTTAAGGATACAAGACAGCATTGCGTTTTCGAAGCATTCAATTCCACGCGATTTCTTATTCCTATTGTACAATGCTGTTTAGGTGGGAATTAAAAGAGCTTATTATATTGTGTCGTTGCAGTTCCACATCCGAAGAAGAGGAATGTGAGTTTGACAACGAATAAGAAAAGCTAAGAGTACTTTCGTCAGCGAAACAATGTATTGGATTAGATGTTGCAGACAGGAGATCATTAATAAAAATGAGAAAGGGTGTTGGAGATAGTACAGAGCCCTGGGGCACACCATTATTTATTTTATGGTTTTCAGACTTGAATCCATCCAATACTTCTTGTATCGAACGATACAAAAGGTAATTACTAATCCAATCCAGCAGGGATTCATGAAAACCGAAAGAACGCATTTTCGATAAGAGCGCCTGATGCCAAACCCTATCAAATGCTTTTAAAATATCAAGTACAATAATTTTAGTTTCCCCAAAGCGAAGTAAAAATTTACTCCACTGTTTGGTGAGATGAATCATGAGATCACCAGTGGACCTATTGCTTCGAAAGCCGTACTGAGTCATTAAGAAGCATTGATCCTTAAGATATTTCTTGAGCTGATAATTAATCAGCGTTTCCATGACCTTGGAAAGAAGGGACGCAAGTGCAATCGGTCGTTAAGTAGGCGGTGAGGAAGATTCACCTCTTTTTGGGGATGGACTGGACAAGTGCAGTTTTCCATCTTCTTAGAACGAGACCTGAGGAGTAGGACAGATGAGGAACACCTCTTCAGAACAATAGCGGAGATACCATCCGGACCAGCGAATTTATGTGCGTTTAGATCTCTAAGGACTCTTTCCACAGTACGAGTGCGAACAAATATTGGTCCCATGGAATCGCTAACTCGCTCAAGTACAGGCGGAGTCATAACACTAACTGGCAGCGTAGAATTGGCGGCAAACTGCCAAGCAATGAGATTAGCTTTCTCTAAAGAGCTAACAAAAAAACAACGAGCGTAGGAACTGAGGAAGAGGAAGAATTCCTCATGTTTTTTACGAATGACCAAACATTTTAGTGCCTTTGGGAGATTGTAGTATGTTTTGACGTAATTTTTGGTCATGTGAAGATTTGGTGAATCGAATATGGGCGTTGCAAGTCTTCCTGGCTTGTTTGAACTTTTTCGGACTTTTTCAGCGCTGGTGTCAACGTCACTATCGAGGAAGCATAGTGACCAGTTAAGGATCATACAAAAATTATTGAGACCGTCCCAGTTGGTTTTCTCGTATTGCCAAACGGTTCTCTTAGGAGCTCTTTCTTTGACTGGAGAGTTTTTAGACGAGACATTTTCTGATATGGGACAGTGGTCAGATGTGAATAGAGAAGATAGAAATAGTGTACTTACCAGGGTCAGAGGTAAGAAACAAGTCAAGAGTGTTTCTGCTCGACCTACCACGTCCGATAT
The DNA here is from genome assembly GCF_945859685.1 of Eupeodes corollae. NCBI lineage: Eukaryota > Metazoa > Arthropoda > Insecta > Diptera > Syrphidae > Eupeodes > Eupeodes corollae. The sequence goes on from NC_079149.1 coordinate 128,578,326, forward strand.
TTTTGTGGGCTCATTGACCAGCTGAGATCTCAACACACACTCCTTCTGGTGTTGTCTGGCCCGAATGTTGAAGCAATGTAAAATTGTGTACATTGAAATCGCCCGTAACAACGATTTCAGGGCGAGGATAGGACGAAACAATTATTTCGATGGAATCAGACAAAGCATCAAAATTACGAGAAGTTGACACTCTGTCTACTTCTGTGATAGGGTAGCAAAAATATGGGTGACATTAAGCGACTGATTTAAAGGCAACAAATAATTGAAGACTATTTTTTCCGCACTAGGATTTGACCCTTAGATGATTTCCTCAAAAAAAAGTCGAATTTTCAAATCTTGTATTAAAATAAATTCGTACAAAATTATACCATATTGTTGCATTGATCGCTCATGACAAGTGTCACATGTATGACAGCATCTTTTCATATTTTACTGATTAAACTTCAGTTGATCGTTCTAAATGCTACAATTTCAATTCTTGTTATAAATAATCTTGAAAATCTGACAATTCAAAAGAATAAAATAATGGCTGCCATGAGTTTTCATAATAACCTTCCTGTCAAAAATGGGTTTGTTTGTTTTGTTACTCCATCGAAACAAAATTAAATACGATAAAGTGACATTTAGAACAAGTGTCAAAGTTAACTTTTAACGAAACATTTATCATCCCAAGAAAAAGTCTATATTTTTTAAATAATCAATTTTATAAAAAAACTGAACTCTTAACAAAAACATTCGTACTCTCGTCACAACCCCAAGAGAAACATTTACAAACTTCTTTCATCGCGTCAAATAATTTGACATTTGCCAATTCTGAACTCTTCTTTACAAACGTTTTACAGAAATAGAAATATTTTTCCGATTGACTTCCTTTTAATTAAACCAACAAGCGGCATTTGTTTCATATTATAATTTACGCAATTCCGGTTAATTTCCATAATTAAAATCTTTTAAACAAATGCCATAAATCTTAATTAATTAAAACAGTCCGAAAGCGCGTATGTTGTTACATCTTACATCCGTGCGTCGGCATTGTCACTGTACTACCGACGACCGACGCGACGATGCTTGTGAGTTGACAAATACATTTAAAAAAAAAAATAGACCTGTTTCATTTCAAGTAAATTTGTCACATTCGCAAATAATATGCTCTCAGTAACAGCATCAGGCCCAGGCGTGTCAAAATGAACAATAATACGCATATAATTCTCTCTAACGCACGTCTCTGCATACAAAATGTGTGTTTTGTTAATTTGTAAAAATATAGTAAACAGGAAATTGCAATTTGACAAGTGCGCAGAAATACAACAAATAACCCCTCTAGGCCGTTCGCCATCCGTCATCGTTGTCGTCGTCGTCGGAGTGTCGATGACATACATGAGAACGGGGTTAATAGCACTCAAGTTATAGTTGTTCGTTCATATATCGTCCGTTGTCGCTGCCATCGCTGCTGTTTACTCTGTTTGCCACTTGACTCAGTGTGTGTATACCTTAATCAAAATTAATGCTCCAATTGGTCTACAACACATAACACACAGCTCAAAATCATTAAATTAATTCTGTTTTCAGTTTCAATTCGAATTGTTTTCTCAAGCCCGCCCATATGAACAACTATTAATATATTATGTGTCTGGCTCTCGGGTGAGCTGTGCAGTGTACTTAATATCGTAACGTAATAGAACCTCTCTTGGCGTCGTTGGCAAGCTCGCAGCATAAACAAAACTAATTCAAGTCATTAATATTTCTACTCTTAAACGCCTAATTGCGCACATAAAACAAAACTCTGGGGTGTAAGACCGATTTGTAATTCATGCTTTCAAGTGCGAGTTAGACTTTTGTTTAAGTTTCGAGATATTTTGCAAGGCAGTTCTAAAGTGATATATTATATAGTTGCGCTAAATTGAACTCTTTTACATGGATGGTTTGATGCAAAGCTCTGTGGGAAAATTTTTGTTTTGCCGAGTTACGACTTCAGACGAGTGGTGTATTAATTAGAGTATAATCTTGGGTTTATCGTAGGCGAGAAAATTGTATTTTTTCTTAAGTGATTGAATCAAGAAAATTGCAGAGATTAAATAAGACACTTTTGACATGAATCGTATCGTACCTAGAATATGCTCGAAGAATTAGTTAATTTTTGTACGTTGCGTTGATATTTAATTGAGACAAATTGCTCGGATTAGTTCTTGAGAAAAAATATGCATGTAGCAGACTGGAAGAAGCCTTGACAGAACTTGCAGTTTTTGTATGAAATTATTGATTGAAATTGATTTCTTTCCAAAAGAACAAGAAAGATCAATTTCTGTATCTTCATTTACTCATTGAAGAAAAGATGGAACAAGAAGACTTGATATGAATTTAAGACTTTTCTAATGGGCTTTGTTTACTCAGGCGCATCTGCAACGATAAATTTTACACATCATAAAGAAATAGAAAAAAAAAACAAAGATACATCATCAAAAAGGAAGATAAACAAGTCCAACGTTTTACAAGATTTAACATATACGAAAAGTATCGAAGGCATATATGAAAAAGAAGATCTCGTTTGTCTAGGTTTCTAGCATAAGTTTTCCATAAGCTGAACATACATCAGCGGGTTATAATATTGCAACATTGTTGCACACAAAGTACAGAGATATGGAAACAACTTTGCGTCCAGTTCCAGCATTGAGAGTGAGACTGTGAGGAAAGATTCTCCCCTAACAGCGTCGAACCACCAACCACCGCCATTAAGAAGATACTTCCTCAATCATTGATGCATATCAAATTTAAAGCCACATTTACATTTCTTAATAAGTGAAGAAAGACAGATTTTGTTATGCTTTCGATGACAACAAAGTATTCCAAAGAAGCAAGAAGCTTAGTCAAACGAGATCGAGACCTCTCGTTTGAAGATCGATTCTAATGGAATTGAGTGTAACGTGACAATATCATCACCATTTGATCATCGCATTAAATTCGAGTCGTCGAAACCAAAACTGATGCAAATAAATGCATCAAGCGTGTAAAGAAAATATACGTTAAGATCCTAAATCAATTTGAATTTATAAACTCCATTATCTGGCATTTGAAGATCTTCTCTTTTGTTGGAACTTTATGGCCATCAAACAAAGAAAAATATAGTGAACTGTTTCGTAATATTGTTTAAAGAGTTTGTAGTTCTTGCATATTTCGAAGAGTAATGCAGGCCTTGGTTGAGAAGATGCTGCAATTTTCTTGGATATGGTTTATTGAAAACTTTGGTCTCGCTGCGAAGTCAATGAAGTTCGTTGACTTGAAAACAGTTTCTGAAAGGACAGGAGTAAAGTTCGGGAGACAAATTTTGTAATCAGCTTTACTACAGGCAATTCCGCTTATCAGAAATACAGTTTACCATAGAAATCTCTTATATTAAGGTTCCCATTTTTTAAAAAACGCTTTGTTAAAATTTCTACCATATTTGAGAATTCGATTTAAAAAAAAATTGGATTTTGGTGCCAAGAATAATCATCGAAAAAAGGCCAAAGATAAAATGAAAGAAATTTTATATTGAAGTTAATATGAAAGGAGGAAATATTTTATTGAATTTTGCTGAAACATTACCAGCAATGTTTTAGATTATCAGTCAATTTTTTTTTTAATTTTTTTAGTAAATGATGCCACCGACCATTTTTCTATCTTCCTTAAAGTACATGGACACTTAGCACGATTCACAATGGATATTTAATTTTGGGGATTTGGCCCCAAACTTCTTTTTTTGAAGTTGCGCTTTTATACCAACAACCCTCAATCGCAGCTTATAAAGAGAATATTTGACATTAATGCGACAAAACTAGCGTGAATAACTGATATGTTTCACTTATAAATCCTTAGTTTTCTAATTGTGTAGAAAAATAAGGTATTTAATTCGGAAAAATTGTGACCAGGTTTTATCTTGTTGAAGACCTTCATTTATATGTTCGAAACATTACCTAAAAACTCCCTTAATTTGGACAGTTGTTAAAAAAATGTAGGGGGGTGAAAGTGGTTAATCACACTTTTTCAAAATAACTTGAAAACTATAGTAGCTAGTCTAATTCTAAATAAGAAAGATTGTTTTCGTCACGTTGCGTTGATAGAAAATAGATCGCAAAAATGTTTTGCAAAATATTGAGATGTAAAACTTGTGTACTTTACCGAGTTTAAGGTAAATTATTTCTTCTAACATCTTCAAACTTACGTACCTGTAAAGAAAAGAAGAAAATAAAAATCATTAGTTTCATACAATTCTTCTAAATGAAAAAAAAAATATTTAAATAAAACAAATATAAGATCAACGGCGGATCCAGTCTATTAATCATTCACACACTTAACGAGTTTTTAGTCACCTCTTAAAAATGTTCTTTAAAGTTCTGTAAAGGAGGCAAACAAAATTTAGATCATATAATGTGTATCTTAACCTTAAATTTACACATTTCAGAAAATGAGAAAGAATCTGATATCCAGAATTGTCTGGCTTTTTTTTGACGTAGTTGCTAGAAAATATTTTGTTTAAAGGAGTCAACAAAAGTTAAAAATTGTAGAGAGAAGAATGTTTGGTTCTGGAATTTAAGGAAACAAGTACATAATTTCAACAAATAAATTGGGAAGAAACTTTTGTGAAGCACTCTCAAATTGCAAGTTTCAAAATCTCTATTCGCTTCAGTTCTCAAAAGATTCAAAGCTTTTATGTTAATAGATATGAAACATTCATTGTCTCTTTCAATTAGCCAATAGTTTAGCAAAAGTGAAACTTTTTCTGTTTTTAGGACATTTATATTCTTGAAATTCGTGTTTGAATCTCAGTTCTAGAGCTTTAAAGCTAGATTAACTTAATTTTTTGATCAATCTAATCATTGGCAAAAACTTGCAGAGAAGATTATTGAAATCGGTCCATTAGTTCTTGAGAAAACTTGAAAAAAATATCGGTTTTATAAGAATAGGGAACACCCTTCTGTAGCAATAACAAAATACGTTCTTTTAGAAAGAAACCAAATTAAGAGCAACAAATTTAGAAAATGTTTCAAAAACATCTAAATAATTGTTAATTTTTGAAAAAAGTTCGAATTTTTGATTGTACTGCTGTTATGTTTCGTATTAAGACATTGAAAAAAAACGTTTTCGTTTTGGGTAAAAAAAGTTGTCAGTTGAATAATTCTTCAAAATATTAAAATTACTAACAATATTTTTCATATCAAGAAACGGTTTAGTTTGAAATTATAGTTGTTTTAAATAGATTTTTATTTGAAAATCAAATTAAATTAGCATTTCTTAAATTTGTATGAATTGTATGAATGATATTAATTTGAGAGAAGCCATAATCTAAAATTTTTGAAAAGATATTTGAATCGAAAATCAATTTTTACCAACTCTTGTTAAATTTTCTGTTCAGTTTTTTTTTTGTAAAAAATCTGTCAATTCGATTTTCCCCAAAATTTTATTGAATGTTGAAAATAATATTTTTAAAAAATAAAATTAGATTGAAGCCAATATCTCAAAGGTTTGAAAAGATATTTCAGTCGAAATTCTATTTTTACAAACTTTTATTAATTTTTTTGTTTAGGTTTTTATTGTTTGTAAAAAACTGTCAATTCGATTCTTTCCAAAATTGTTCCGAATGTTGAAAACAATATTTTTTATAAGTTAAAATTAATTGGAAGCCATAGATTAAAGTTTTTGGAAAGATATTTGAGTCGATAATAAATTTTTACCAAGTTTTGTTAAATTTTCTTTTAAGTTTTATTATTATTATTATTTTATCTATTTGTTTTGAAAAAAACTTTCAATTCGATTTTTCTCAAAATTTTACTGAATAGTGAAAACTAAATTTTTTAAAAGATAAAAGTAGTTTAAAGCTAGTATCTCAAAGTTTTAAAAAGATATTTGAGTCGAAAATTACTTTTTACTAACTTTTATTAATTTTTTTGTTTAGATTTTTATTTTTTGTAAAAAAAATTGTCAATTCGATTTTCCTAAAATTTTTTTCAGAGTTTTGAAAACAATATTTTTTAAAAGATAAAAGAGTTTAAAGCCAAAATCTCAAATTTTTAAAAATATATTTGAGTCGAAATTCAATTTTTACCAACCGTGAGTAATGTTTTTTTTAGGTTTTTATTTTTTATGAAAAATATTGTCAATTCGATTTCATTTTGTATTCCTTAAATTTTCGAGGTGACATTTTTTTTTGTGTTTTTGTTTTTATTTACACAAAACACAGTTAATTGGATTTTTTTCCAAAAATATACTTTATCATTGGTTTGTAAGATTTTTAGGGTTAACGAAAATGTTCACCTTTTTTCAAACTGCCAAGGTAAAAAAACCATACACGCAATTTTCTTGAGACCCTTTTTTGCATCTTTCTGCTTTACTATTTGTATAAGAAAATTTATTTGATGTCGATATCTCTTCTAGTTCTTGAGTTATGGACGACGAAAAAAACGTCGCGAACGTACGGACTTAGGGACGTACGAACGTACGAACGTACGTACACACGCACGAACAATCATTTTTCTAAAAATCTTTTATTTTTGGACTCTAGGGAGCTTGAAACGTCGAGAAATGTCAAAATTGGATATGGGAAGTTAAAAACGCCCTACGCAAGTCGGCTGAAAACCTTGTTTTTGAATCGACATAATGGTTTGGACTGTAGAGTCTAGGACAGAGAGACGGATGGAATCGGGGGACCAACTTCTTTCAACTTTTATACCATCGTAATTTCATGTTTTATTTAAAGGTCGAGTTCAAATTATATGTCGCAAGCAAAAATCACTTCAATGTTCACTATTTAGGTGCGTCAAAAAAAAAGAAGATATAATACAAAAATTGACGATCTCTTATTAAAGGTCTCTTCTTAAGAACTCGAATATTTACTCTTTTTCTTAGAAACGAATTGTATGAAAATTATTTAAAGCACTAAATTGCGTGAAAACAAATGGTCTTGATACAAAACCAGGACCCCACCCCCCTCCATGGAGCCGCCATTGGATGGGACCTTGGGGTCACACTTTTGCGGCACCAGACCGCGGCACACGATTGCACCTCAATTTATTTTTTTCTCTTTTTCTTTATTCAATCTTAATTTCTCAAAGAAAAGATGATCTTGAATTTCTTCTATCAGACACCACAAGCTATTAAATTTAATTCAACGCTCATTAAAGATACAAAAATAAAATAAGTCTTCATACTTCTGTCATAATGTACCTACATATGCACTCGTATTTAGACACTTTAATCAAAAGGCTTTGAATTAAAATCAATGAAAATTAATTGGACTTTTATTAAACGGTAGGATATTAAACTTTCATAGAACTCGAATCAAATTGAATCGAAGTGAAGTGAAAGGAGGAATCAGATTAAAACTCATTTCCTCCATCGCTCGTCGTCGTTAAACAAATACCCTCTCGATTAATTTAGGTTAAGTTTAGACGATATTCAGAATATGCAACCACGAGATATGACTATGACTGTAAATTGTGTCACCACATTTCCTCCGTGCTTATTCCTAAATTGGGCGAAATCAAATAAATTACCTTTGCTCCTCCTGAGTTCGAAGATTCCATTAGACCTAGAATATATCCAACCAGCTAAAGTATCCAAAAAGACCAAGGAGACAGAAAGACTCCATTTATTTTCTAGTGATGTTTAGTCATGAATTTTTGAAAGTGAACGTTTGGATTTCGATGTATACGACGAACTGAACGACAAGCTCAAGCTCATCGTCGTCGTTGTAGTCGTCGTTGTCGAAGGCTTTAGGTAGGTTTATTTTTGTTGGATGGTGATGATGATAATGATGAGGAAATTGAAAATGTTTTACGTAGAAAGGGTCATGATCTGTTTCATTTGGGGTTTTTCGGTTTTTTTTTTTGCGTGGCACAGAGAAGAAGACTATAAAATGAGGGCCAGGTATTGCGGTTAAGGTTAAGTTTCGAGAATTTCATTTGGTTTATATCTGTGTTTAGGTGTAAGTGCGAGTATAAGAGGGGATTCAAATTGGGTTAACTACTTTGGTTGATTGGAAGCAATTATTTTAATCGCAAACTAAAAGGAAAGTGTAGAGAAGATGGATTTTTTTTGTTAATTTCTTTTCGGTGTGAAGAATAAAAATTAAAGAAGTGAGAATTATTGCAAATGAGGAAATAATTTCTTTCAAACACTTTTTTGCACACTTCAACTAAATTTGATTGGGACATTTTAAGGGTATTTGAATGACTTTCTACGAAGCTCGTTAATTTTTTCCTCGTCCTTACGTTAAAGTTTAAACGTCAAAGTTTCTTATTTAAGATGAAAAATTTGAAAAGCCCGGGTATCAAATATCTCAGTCCTATTTGACAACGAATATCCTAAGAGTCTAAATTGACTACGAAATAAACTTAATAATGCAAAACTAATTCATTACATTAAGCTGTCTTAAAAACTAACAAAAGGTTTAGTGAGAGTGGAAGAAATTTTGAACTTCGCGATACAGGGCTTTAAAGCAGATTGTAAGTATTATACACACAAAATGTATTTTTTATTTACTTATTTCACTTACGATTAAGAAGCTCCACAGAATACTTTAGAATTATTTAGGCAAATAAAGTTAACATTAAAAAATAGTGAAATTACATTCTTATAAATAAGTACAATAAATCATTTTAGAATTTTATTCTGAAAAATGAAAGATCAAGATGTCCATTCATTGCACTGAATTGCCTAACTTACCTTGAAATTGGTTCATTCATTCCGTAGTTTGTTCTATGTCTAGGTTGAAAAAGAAGTTGTCTTTCCCTCAACGGTCTTGTAGGAGCAGGTCATTAGCATATATAAAACATTGGCTAAAATTAATATGGTTAACAATATCATCAATAAATATTATAAACAGCAAAGGACCAAGATGACTACCTTGAGGGACACCTGAAGTACCGAATAATTCAAGCTTACGAAGCAATATAATGTGACATACAGAATCGAAAGCTTTGCTGTTAAATAGATTCAACCACGAAAGAAGAAAAACAAGCTAAACTAGTAAGGGTCGATCTTCCAGAAATAAATCCATGTTAAGCACTACTTACAAGTGCTTTCATAAGAAAATCAAGTTTTATTTTACTTAAACTTGCTAAAAGTTTAGGAATGGCAGATAACTTACGAATTTCTCTTTAGATTTAAACGTTGTTTTTAGAGCCCGATTTAAAAATCGGACTCAGGGAAGGTGATTTCCATTCGTCCAGAAATATTTCGGAAGACAAAAAACGGTTAAAAATAATAAGCAGAGGTAGGCAAAGAGAATTAGAGACAATCGCAGGAATGCCATCCACACCAGGTTTAGCGTTGGGTTTGAGACTTTGCAATCCTTCTAAAAAATCAGCAGAATTAAGCTGTATGGGCCCAATATCCACTTTGGGCTGATCATTAGAAGGAATGAAAGCATATCCCTGAGCGTTAGAGTATAGAAATTTAAAATACTGAGCCTGCAACGCCAATATTCGACGGACCGAATTTGTACATGACCAAAAATTACGACAAAAAATACTGCAATGTCCCAAAGGCAGGACAAATTGTTATTCATTTATAAAAAACATGAGGAATGCCTCTTCCTTTGTTAGCTCTTTAGAGAAAGCCAATTCAACGCTGCCAGTGAGTGTTATGACTCCGACTGTACTTGAGCAAGTTAGTTATTCTATGGGACCAATCTTTTTTCGCAATCGTACCGTGGCAAGAGCCCTTAAAGATCTTAACACACATAAATCCGCTGGTCCGGATGGTATCCCCGCTTTTGTGCTGAAGAGGTATTCTTCAACGCTGGCAAAACCAATGCGTAAGCTTATTCATCTGTCCTACTCCTCAGGTCTCGTTCCGAAAGAATGGAAAACTGAACATTCTCAAAAAAGGCGAATCTTCCTCTCCTTCTAATTACCGACCGTAAGTGCAATGTTACGTCCCTTCTTTCGAAGGTCATGGAAACGCTGATTAATTACAGTTCAAGAAATATCTTGAAGATCGAAAGCTTCTTAATGACCGTCAGTACGGCTTTCGAAGCAATAGGTCCGCTGGTTATCTTATGGTGCATCTCACCGAACAGTGGAGCAAATCTTTACATCGCTTTGAAGAAGGTAAGATTATTGCACTTGGTATTTCAAAAGTATTTGATAGGGTTTGGCATCAGGAACTTTATTAAAAATGCGTGCTTTCGGTTTTCATGAATCCCCACTTCATTGGATTAGTACTTACCTTTCAAATCGTTTAATACAAGTTGTTTTGGATGGATTCAAGTCTGAAAATCATAAAATAAATTTTGGTGTGCCCCGGGGCTCTGTTCTATCTCCAACACTTTTTCTGATTAATGATCTGATCAATGATCTCCTATCTGCAACTTAATCGAATACATTGTTTCGCTGATGATAGTACTCCTAGCTTTCAATTCGTTTTCAGACTTACATCCCTCTTTTTCGGATGTGGAACTGCCAACGACAAAATATGAATTTCGACCTAAACAGCATTGCTCAATGGGGATTAAAAAACCGCGTAGAATTTAATGCTTTGAAAACGCAATGCTGTCTTGTATCGTTAAAGCGAGATATACCCCCATTGCCATTATCCATGGATGGGACTTGCATCAATGAGACTGAAAACCTCGATATTCTCGGTATGCATCCAAAGCTTGAGATTCGTTCTTTAGCCGTACTACGCGAATGTGGAATGCCTTACCATACTCTTTCTTTCCTAGTCATTGTACTTTTCAGGAATTCAAAACCAATGTGCACCGACATCTCCTTTTAAACCCTCTCTCTTCTTCCTAATGCTCACACTGTGACTCTGCATAATAAGGGTAGTAATATCCCCTTGATTGTGTGCTTATTATTAAAAAAAAGATAATTTTGTCGATCTAATTTTCCTGGACAACAAATAAATCATGAAAAATAACCTTCATAACTTGAATAAATATAAAATTTAATGGATATAAGCTTCGACTAACCAATACATGGTATGACGAAACCCCACTTCTTTGAACATCTTTATCGTCATCATCGAAATGTTCATCTTGTTAAAAGTTTATTCTAACAACATATGAAACTATAAACAAGTTATAAAAAACTATAAGTTCCTATACACAAAACATCGATAATAATCAGTATCTTGCTGAATACCTATGTTCAGATAATGTAGATAGATTTAATCGACAGCTAACAATTTTCAACTTTGTCAACAAACACAGCTAAAGATTAATTTGAACATGATTTTTAAAATAAGTAAAATTCGTGTTATTTAAAAACTAAAAAACAAATTATGTAAACATCCTTCGATAAAATCACATTTAACACCGAAAAAAAAATATCCAAACTTTGATTAAAATAATAAATTCTCACCACAAAACAAACAATGCTCAGTCTGACAGCTAAGGTGATGCACACACCTTAAAATTCAAGTGTGATTTCATCATAATTATTATTATTATCATCAGCTGCAGCAACATCAGCTTCATCAGCAGCATCAAATGTGTGCAGCGTTCAACGACTAATCAAAAATCACCACCTTTTCAGAAATTAGCCTTATCTCCTTCAATACCATCAACACAATCTTTCTTTGTTAGTTTTGTATTTTTCGTCTTTAATTTTTTTTCTTAGATATTTTTGTTTTTGAAAATAACCTCAAAAAATAAAACACAGTGAGTACAAGAAGGTTAAGCTTCTAACAAAAGACAGACAAGACACATAAAGTGAGACTTCTTCTCGGCTGAATAATGCGATACGATGCCTCCCACAAACTCCATCCAAGCTTGTAACTTTAACAAAGAAGTACATATGTTGAAGTTGACTATTACCTTCGCCATCGCCATCATCATCATCATCAGGCATTGCAAAATTTTCTATCTAAACCAAACCCATATTTAACATCTTTTCTTAGGTACTTTATTTTTATTCATTTGTTTGCTTTGTTAATTCATCCATTTTTATATGTACGCGGTGTCTTATCATTGAAAAATCTTTCATACCCAGGTGTTTCAGGGGATTAAAGTAATTTTTTGAAGTTTTTTCTTAATGCAACACTAAATTCATTTTTCACATGATGGAATTGATTCCTCTTGTGGTAATTTTTGTGTGATGAAATAATCTAGGTTCAAGCGGATCTAATTTTTGTGAGCAGATAAACTTCGAGCAGAAAACTTAACAAACAATTTGAATTGTATCCTAGAAATACAATAATTTGACAGATGTCAGTTTAGTGCAAGTAAATGTCAAAATCAAAGACATTTTTAATAATTGTTTTGTCTCTAGATACATTCTTTTTTATTTTGAACCATGACACATCTGCCAAAAACAAAGAATACATTATTTGCCAAATTTATTTTTGTTCTGTATAAATTTTTAACATTCATAAAATGTATGTACATTAGTCAAAGAATTAGAACTGTCAAATATCGATAAACATATTTGTTGAAGCACGAGCAGTTCATAAACCTATTATTGAATTTTATTAAAATCACTTTTTGAATCTATATTTAAATTAACTTTTGACTTAAATCTAAATTTATTTTCAATTTGATATTTTGAATACTTAAACTTTAATTTAAATATAAAACTTATAGTCTAAACTTGATTTAAAATTTAAAACCTAAATTTGAATTAAAATTCTAAAATGAAATTAAAAAATCATTGCGATTATAGCTTAAAATGTCAAGATCCTAAATTCGTACTAAAATTCTTAACTTTTCAAATTTGCCGCCACTAAAAATCACCGGCCATCTTTTATTGTAACAAAAATGTACTAAAATTAAAAACAAGAAAGAGAAAGAAGAAAATAAAAGAAGGATCTGGCATTCAAGCACGGACCACCGTACTATAAAGTTTAAATTTGTTTTGCGTTTTTCTTTACTCCGCTCCACCGCCGCGCCGCCGTCGTCGCTCGTTTTTGGTCGAATTGTATGAAGACTTTCAGATTAAAGTAAGTAAGTAAAAAATAATAGAAACTTTCCAAAAAAGAAGTCTTCGGTTGTAAATGCAACTATTCTCTTCGAATCAGAGTTATTTCTTCGTTATCAGATCTGTGATATTTTACAGGTTTTCAGTCTGCCTCCCACAAATATTTTCCTGACAATTTTCATATTTGAAATTACTAAGCCTCAGTTCTGTAAGAGATGTCACCAAATGTATTTATTATAAAAGTCACACGTTTTTAACAGTTTTTTTTAAGCTTTCTTCAACTATTTAAAGTTATTTTTAAAGTTGATTGATTTATTCAAAACCTCAACTCATCAAACCTTGAGGTAATTTCTACGCACTAGACATGAATTAAAATAAAATTATATTTAAATAAAAACAAACACATTAAAATAAAATCTGCGGCGTCATTTTCAAAAAAAAAAAGTTTATTTAAAAAACCCAAAACAAAGAAAACCCCCTCCCCTACCCCAAGAATTTAGAGCCCAGCTGAGCTATGTTTATTTTGCCACCCAACCTGTTTAAAAAACATCGAAAACAAAACTGAACCCCATCGGTTTCGATTTGATACCGCCACCGAATCCAATCTCCAACCGGTCGACAGTCTTATGGATGCAAAATTTTTGCCTAAAAAACAAAACAATCGAAGGTTATCAAAAAAAATTGTTGACGGCAAAACGAAAAAAAAAATATTAAATAAATATAAAAACCTATTTCCATTTTATTGTGTATATCTTTTTGTGTAAATTTAATGATTACCTCATTGAGCTACTCGCGCGCACCCTTTGCCCACTCTCAACAACGACGCGACTCGACGACGAACTGGTGCGCGAGTGCGCATTCTTTTGATTGACAACCCAACTCCAAGTCGTTCGTTGTCGTTGGTTGGTTGGTTGCTTGTTTTGAACGTGTAGGCGATTTATCTTTGAAATACTTTTTTCTGCAAGCTAAGGTATACCCTAGAGCCTCTAAAGCACGCCATCCACAGACCCATAAGTGAAAGGTTAATATAGCTAAGCTACTGGCGGAACCTTGAATTATGGTCTGCAAGATACATCGATGTCAAGTTTTAAAGGGGGCTCACTTTATCTATCTGGTTCGCGGTGGTGGTGGCCGGCATCACCAACAGCCCGGTTGTAAGGTTTATAATCTCAAGACTGTGATGAATGATTTATTGCAGGCCATAAGCGTGCAGACCGCAAACTATCTTGAAGCTTGTAGGTCCGACTAGGTAGGTACTTCTTTATAAAGGATTTTTTGTGTCCGATGTGTTGCGCAATGGTTCTTTACTTGCTGATAAACCGCACAAAACATGAAAACCGCGCACTCACGCAATGGACATAGCTTTTATGCTACGCCAACGCTACCGCCACTGGCATAGCCGTGTCCCTCTTTATCTTCTTTTTGGCTTCTGGTCTGGTGATCTATATTGTCTTAAGGCTTACAAGAATTGTATGAGGGACGACAAGAGGCGGTATTTTAAGTATAAAAGAAAACCGCATTCTTTTGACGCCGCACCGAGGCTAAACCCTTTCAACCGATATAAGGTCCCTCTAGTGGTATTTAGACGAACTAATATCTATACAAATGATGGCGTCGATGACGACGCCTTTTGTGGTGAAAATGAACGCTTTACCTACTGTTCCAGCAACCATCAACATCACCATCACCCAAAGCCAGATGTCAATCAGTCAATTTATCCGCGGTTAAAGTTGCAAGGCGGTTTATAACCTCTGTTAGGTGGTGGTGATGCTGGTGCTGCTGCCAAAAATTAACAATTACAACAACAAAAACCTACCAAACTCTTTTAACACCACGTGTGCACACTACTTTACATAATTTGACGATAACTTGAACGTGTAAATGTCTTGAGGTTAGAAAAAGTTGTTTTATTTCTCCATTTTTTGTATTATTTTATTTGCCCTCTCGCGGGAAATTTGTGCAATTTACAGAAATTAATCGCTAGAGGGATATAATAGGTTTTATTTTTGTGTGCAGCAATGAGAATTTGAATTGTTTTGTCGTGCTGCTGGTTGCTATTATTTGCCACGCTGCGCTACAATGACAATTGCAGGTGTTTTCTATCTTGAAGCTGGGCGCGTACATAAAGTCATAGAATTGTTAGCTTAGGGAGTTCGCTTAGGTGACTAATGAGGCGGGAAATTTCAAAAAAAAAACAAAGACACAATGAATTCATTTGTAATCAGCTGGAGGTTTGTTTTTGCTTCTTTAAATGAGTTCTCTTAATTAAGACCTGATGAATAGACGGAAAATTACAACTGTCGGAACTTTTTAAGCCTGACTTTTAAAAGCTTTGTTAAAAAGGGATACAAATAGCAAGTTCTACAATATGAAGGGACTTATAGACTTTGGCTGTTCAGTTCTAAAGACTTCTTTTGCCACGCATACCATTGTGTGTTGAAAGACACTTGAGTTTCACAAAAGTTAAAAACCAGCGAAATATGCTCCTGTTTCTTTTAAGGGACACTTCATGTGCATGAAGCCGAAGCCTAATTGACATCATTTCTTTTTTTTTCAAACATTTCTGAAATAAAGAAGGAATAACTTTTGCTCTACCATTAAAGTCTAAAGCCACTTGCACACGAAGTACGAAAGCCTACGTAAGGTAAAGCCTTTGCCTAAAACCAAATTAAATCATTGGAGTTTTAAAATGAATACTCTACGATCTGACAATTTTTTATAATACTCATTGGATTTAATAGTAACCACATGACGTCTGGCACAACGACTTTCATCGTATGCAGTGGCAGTAAGGTATAAAGTCTACCTTGTGAAAAGCTGTCTATTAAAAGAAACATGATCTAAAACAAGTCTTACTTACTTACTAAAGGTGGCGCTACAGTCCTGTGTGAACTAGGGCCTCTCCCAACAAACTTCTCCATCTAGCTCGGTCAATAGCAAGATGTCTCCAGTTTCGCGCTCCAAGTTGGGTGAGGTCACCTTCCACTTGTGCGCGCCACCTGATCCGCGGTCTTCCTCTACTACGCTGTCCTGTGGGTGTGGATTCGAAGACTTTCCGGGCCGGAGCATTGGTTTCCATGCGCTCTACGTGACCCAGCAATCTTAGTCGTTGGACTTTTACCCTTCTAGCTTAGTCTACGTCGCTTTACAGCCCATACAGCACGTCGCTCCATCTTCTCCTCCACTCCCCTTCGATGCATACGGGACCGTAGATCACACGAAGAACTTTTCTCCCAAGGTGCTTTCATCCGCTTTTGTCGAGCTCGAAGAACATATCTTTGGTGTTGTCGTCTTTCTCTTCTGTGGGGCGTGAGCGCATATCAGGCTTATGTTGCTGAATTTAGCCTTGATGCGTATGGTCATGAGGCGCTCATTGATGCACCTATAGCTCAAGACTGGCTCCAATGACAAAACCGGATCCAAATAAGCTCAGTTGGTTTTCGTGGTAGCAGTAACCATAGCCTCCGCTAATTCTTCGGCCGCACGTGGTCTGTTAAGGGACCTAATATTCCACGGGCATATCCGAAGTTCGTTGTTCTTAATTCGTTTGAATTGGTTGTCAACAGTAAATCCGTCCGTATCCGAGGCTTTTTGGTGCTTTCGCAACTATGAAAGCTTTTACATGACAGGAAGTCACCCCGCGCGCCGCGCCGCCACAACCCCCAACTTGGAGGGCCAGATCCTAAGTATAACTATAAGAAAGAAAGCCTGATAAACTGCTTCTTACAGGATCTAAAACAAGTGCATTACGCTTTTATGGTGTACATGACGTGTGCAGGTAGCCTTACAGATATGATGTCGTTTTTTATTAAATGATATTCCAGAAAAGTAAGTATCAAAAATAAGTTTTATTCTACAAAGTCTAACGACTTCTGCACACGCCGTTTCTCTTAATCTTTGTTAAAGCTCGGAAATTTTTCTAATTGCAGCAAGGGTGTTGGCCTTAACTTTTACAAGTCAAATTAGCATAAATATTTTTCGGTGAATTTCAAATTTTAACCATTTATCTCACTGAACCAAAATGTTTAAAGCTTTTTTAACAAGCGTATTACGCTCTTTATAATATTTTGTTTGTTTTCTGACAGTAAAATAATGAACGTTCTTCATGCAAATGTGTCTATTGAAACAAAACTTAAGCTACGAAGAAGCACGGAAGGTTAAAACTAGCATCTTTTTTAAAGTGTGCAGGCAGCTTAACTTAAAGAAATTTTTTTAAATTAACATGACACAAGCAAATTCTGTTCTACAACGAAGTCTAAGGCCATGTGCACACGCAATCTGCACTCAAAAATTGTCCTGAGTTGACAAAAGGCTGACATTTTTTAATGAATTTCAATTTTAGATAAACAATTTAAACGTTTTAGTTCAAAATATTCATACCTTTAATTTTTCATGGCGTTAGAGTGCGCATTCAGCTATAGTCTGTCAGTGTGCAGCGCACTGATTAATGTCAGAAATTTCATAACACAAACTTCATTTTTCCTTGGGTAGTAAATAATAATGTCCAGTTTGGAAAAGAGCATAGTTGGGAAGCTCTGCTTTTCTGTTTCAATTTAAAGAAATGAGCTACAGAAAAAAAACTGCAGACCCATATTAAGAGTGCTTTATCGAAATTAAATGATTTTGACAGTTCAAAAATGCCAATTTTAACCTGTGGCAAAAGGAGAGTGAGAATCAACCCAACAATTTTGAACGAAGCCGATAAGCAACCCCAAAAAAATGCGTGTGGAGCATTTCTCCACGAGGAATAGTTTCAAATAACGACGAGCGGGAGACGCTTCGTGTGCACGTGGCCTAATGTCAAATTGACATGATATCAAACAAACCATTAGTAAGGTTATCTCTAATGTGCGTTTAATACACCAAACGTAAATTATTATTAAATTAGTCGCATTATACATAAAATACACAAAATATACATTTATTAGGCCTTTCAAACCCCAACCAAATATCAATCAATGAGAGAAAAAAAACACATACAATTTCAAATCCGCTTGAAATTACTTTTAACATTATAACAAATTATCAGTTTTTTTTTCAAATCTTTTAAAAGCTGGTTTCTGTCAGATTAAACAACAAAACACAAACACAAATAAAATACATAAATAAAAAATTGAAACTTAAAGCGTAGGAAGTTTGACGGATTACATTATTTGATAGCTTATTAATTTTCCGCATCAATCCTCAGCTATTCAAATATTCAATCTTGATTAAAATAAAAACACAAAAAGACTCTGACCGTAAATGGTGGCGAACAGAAAGATCCTAGACAATAGGTTTTAGATGGGCATAATATTAGATATTAATTTATGATGATGTCTTTTGTGATGGCCGCGTGTAAAAAGTTCATAAACGATGACATAATTTTTTCTCACGCCTCACGCGCTTTTTCACAGATATTTTTTTTTATTTTTTTTTTCTTGCCTACAAACACAAGTTCAATAAACTTTTGTTTTGTTTTAAATTTAGTGTTTTTGCATCATTTTGTGTTATGTCTTTGGGGCGAAAATAATAAATTATTTAATTTTCTTATCTTCAAGCGGTTGTCAAAAAATTTGCAAATATGTCAAAAAAAAGCAAATCTCTAAGATCAATGGAACACGTTTGTTTGATATACACACAAATATGTAGCTGGGCAATTTGGGAAAAACCAGGGTAAATTTTGAAGCCAACTATGTCGACAATTTTGTTGTGTTTGTTTTATTGTTTGTTTCTCTTTTTGTCTGACAGGTGGCGGCAAAGCACTTGATCAAATTTTGTATTTCGTGTTGGTTTTTTGTTGGTTCTGTCTCGGTTTTGAGGCTTAAGTGGTTTCAAATTGGCTCTTGACTTTGTAGATTATTTTTTGGTTTAGTTTTCTGTTTATGCTTATGAAAACTTTCCACTCACTATTTACGAGAGCAATTAGGGTTTGAAGTTCAATGACAAAAATTAAAAGTTCTGTTTGATTTTAAGTCAGTTGAATTTCTTTCATGGTTGTGTGATTTGGACAGGTGACAGTTTGACAGTAGGCAAAGACTGTTCGCATTGACTTTTGGTGGATTTTTGTAATTGATTTGATTTTTGTATTCATCGTGACAGAAAAACAAAGATTGAACATTTCAAATGATATTGAATTTTTGTTTATCAAAATAAAATCCAAAACACCTGGTTGTGTAAAAAAAGCAATGCAAACAAAACAAAATGTTGGCTTATTTATTTTGAATGTATATCACATTGTAGACTTTTTTGAGAATGAAGTAAATCACAAAAACAAATTTTGTAATATGAATAATTCAAAACTCAAGATACGGTAAGGTAGTGCAGACAACACCAACAACACAAAATCGTAGAGAGTTGAAATTTTATAATGCAGCAGGTTATGTGACGTCTTGATGGTGTCGGTAATCCAAAAGGTTTATGATGATAAATTTTTGAAAAATTAATATGGTAGGTTTATAAATTCAGCTTTTTCTGTTTTTGTTTTGTTTTCCTTTTTTTCTGATTTTGCATTTAAAATTTTTATTGAAATTTTTTTGAAAAACAAAAATATTATTGCACTTGAGAAATTTTGATGACTTTGAAGGTTGTCTAGGTTTTCATGACGTGTTGGTAACTTAGTGACTCGCTGTATGAAGGAAGGTTTATTTATGATGGTGTCAACTTCATGGTGGGAAAAACCACTTCCTTCATCTGAATTTGTCTGTTAACACTCAAATTGGAGTTATTCTAAGAACTCTTTATGAGGTCGAAATTCAATTCATGATAAAGTGTTGCTACTTTTTCACACGAGGTGATTTTTGTTTAATATTCAAGGTTTAATGTTACGATCTTGATTTAGAGCAGTGATTAGTTATTTCGATCGAAGAACTTAAATGATCAAAGACAGTAAACCAGTTTAATCAAATTTTCAACTTGTATGGGGACTTCTGTTATTTTCAGCCTTGCATTTTGCAAAGAAAAATTTTGCATTCGGTCTTCAGTTTCCTGGAAATGGTCACTGTTATTTTTCAGGAGTTGCAATGGTACTGATTTGACGTTTGAGCGAATCAGTACCATTGCAGTTTTGTCTTCAAGGTGAGAGTTTTGTTCTTCCGAACATTGAACAGCATTCCGTACTGATCACCAATAAGAATGCAATTGGTGACAGTATGCAGCACCGTCTGACAATACTTTGACCTTCAAACTCCTCTGACAATCTACCTTCGAATAAAACATTTGAAGCCCTCAAAAGCCACCTTTGTAATGGAGATGAGGAGTCAAAAATCTGCGAAAATTGACAAATAGCTGATGAAGTGTTCAAATGGTAGACATGTGCATTCAAGAGGACACAAGCGTCCACAGGTTTTTTCTCAAAACCCACCTCTGTCTATCAACTCCTACTCTCACCTCCTTGTGATGAACATCGGGTGCCTAGTACCTCAACTGGGGATTGGGTTCCAACCCCAGTGGAAAGGGGCAGCTAACGAGAGAGGGGGGGAAAAGGTGTTTTCCCTTAGGCACCTCTCCTTATCCAGACGGCAGTGGAGGAATTCCCGAGATGGAACCAACGGTGGCGTCTACAGTTCCAGTAAGGTTGAACTACTGAGTGAACACCTTATAGGGCTTCTTCGACTTATTCGGAGCCCAGGCCTATAAGAAGCGGTTTTATTCCCATCCTTGGGTTTATACTTAGTATCTGGCCCTCCAGGTTGGGGGTCATGCCGTCAGGGTGACTTCCTAGCCACGTAAAAGCTTCATAGTTGCGAAGCACCAACAAGCCTCGGATACGGACGGATTTACTGTTGACAACCAACGCAAAAGAATTAAGGACAACGAACTTCGGATATGCACGTGGAATGTTAGGTCCCTTATCAGATCACGTGCGGCCGAAGAATTAGCAGACATCACCGCCATCCAGGAAATACGATTGGATGGGCCGGGCAAAAAGAAGATGAAATACTGCGATATTTACGTTGGTCACTGTTACCACGAAAACCAACAGCGTTTATTCGGATTCGGCTTCGTCATTGGAGCCAGACTTAGGCAAGAAGTCTTGAGCTATACGTGCATCAATGTGCGCCACATGACCATACGCATGAAGGCTGAATTCGGCAACATTAGCCTGATATACACGCACAAAAGAGAAAGACGACAACACCAAAGATATGTCCTTCGAGCTCTTAGACAAAACATATAAGCAGTGTCCTAGCTACGATATTAAAATAGTCCTGGGCGATTTTAATTGCCAAGCTAGGAAGGGAAGATATCTTTGGTGGAATCATCGGGAAAAACAGCCTGCACGACAACACTTCCGACAACGGATTCAGGCTCATAGATTTTGCTGCGGGGCGAAACGTCATGGTAGCCAGTACGCGTTTTCCACACCATACAAAGGAACTTGGACTTCTCTAGATCAATCTACCGTCAACCAGATTGACCATATTGCGATCGAAGCCAGACATGCTTCCAGCATCATGGATGTCCGAACTTTTCGAGGAGCTAACATCGACTCGGACCACTATCTCGTTGTATCCAAGATAGCACTTGGGTTTCCAGACCCAAGGCAAAACAGGGAGATGCTGGGAGAACGTACAAAGTCGAACGGCTACAATCGCCAGAGATTGCCAAATTCTTTTCCGACCGAGTTACAAGTAACCTCTCTAGAAGCTCTCTGCCACCAACACAATGTATCGAAAACCAGTAGCAACATTGCCAAGATGCAATCAGAGAAGCCGACTCTGATCTGGTGGGTTTCAAGAAACCACCAACGAGGAACCCCTGGTTTGATGAGGAATGTCAGCAGGTAAATGCAGCCAAACAACAGGCACGCAAAGCGGCGCGAAATAAAAGGACGAGAGCTGCTCATGAGCTCTATGAGCAGAAGAGGCGAGAGGAACGCCGACTTCTCAGAAGGAAAAAGAGAAGGCATGAAAAGCGTGCGGTCAAAGATTTTGAGGGGTTCAAAAGCAGGAAGAAGTTCGTAAGTTTTATCAACAGTTGAAACGAAATTCACAGGTACATAAACCTAGAACCAAAGTCTGCAAAGACGAAAGTGGAAACATCATAGTGGAACCGCAGTCAATGCTTAAGATATGGAAGGACCACTTCCGCAGACTGTTTAACGTCGACGAACAACCGAATTTCGCTGTCAGGCAGGATGATCCATTCAACATAGCAGCTGGAGATAAGTTGGTTGGAGCATGCACCAACTTATTTGTAAGTTGAAAGAAAGCACGCCCGATGAATTGAACCTCAGTATTGTTTGCCTATCCTGAAAAAAGAAGACCCTCTAACCTGCACCAACTGTAGAGGAATCAGTCTACTTAACATCGCTTATAAAATCTTCTCTGCCGTAATATGTAAACGTCTAAGGCCCATCTTCAACAACCTGATAGGTCCTTATCAATGTGGTTTTAGACCAGGAAAGTCCACAGTTGATCAAATATTCACATTACGGCAGATCCTGGAAAAAACCCAAAAACACCAAATCGACACCCAGTTATCTTTTTATCGATTTCAAGGCCGCATATGACAGCATCTACAGGGACGAGCTGTATAGAGCCATGTCTAGTTTTGGCATCCCTGCCAAACTCGTCCGTTTGTGCAGGATGACCATGGAGAATTCAAGCTGCTCCATAAAGGTTGGAAACAACTTAACAGAACCTTTCCCTAGTTCACACAGGACTGTAGCGCCACCTTAAGTAAGTAAGTTAGTAAGCTGATGAAGTTTTGATCGATATTCAAGCCAATGCTTGATGACAAACCACATGGTGTTGAAGTTATCAATGTAGAGGGATTCAGCAAAAAATCCTCCTTTTTCAGGGTCAAATTTTGCTTCGAGGTCTTCTTTTACATGATATAAGATAATTTTCGGTACAATTTTGACGATTAAATTGGCCTAATTTTGTAGACTTTAAAAGCGGAAAAAAACAATGGCATAAACTTTTTTCGAGCTCTCTACTACGTAATGATTAAAATATAGAGCTTGAAATTGGTTTACGAATGCAATACTTGTCATATAATAGTCTTTATATGTGAAAAGTAAAAATGACAGCTGAGTACGAGTACAACATCTTTCAATTCTGACAAAACGAATTCAAAGAATAAAGAAAAATAAAGAATCACAGTTTCCACTGTTTGTAATAATTTTAAAGGGGATTCAGCAAAGAAAGTAGTACCTATACAAATTTGAGAGGCACATGATTCTCATTTTTTTTTTGACACTAAAATAAAAATCCCTAAGGCTGGTCAAACACTAGATAAAAACTTGACATACATATGTCATTGGGCTTTGATAATTTACTTGAATTTCCGAATTATTGTAAGCCTAATTGATTCCGAAAATCTTACTTATGAACTCGCTTTGCTAAGTCAATTCGATTTCTAGAAAATTAGAAGTCAAAAATGGATGGAATTGTAAGAACCACTCAAATTTCGAGTTACGAGTATATCTGTAAAAAAGGTGATTTCTAGAAGTATCAGTCATCTTAAAATTACAAAGGTTAGAGGACAGACTCTATAGTCGTCATTCAGTTATTATTAAACATCTCTTAAAGAAACTTCATCAACTAACTGCAAACTGGAAAAGAAGGTCCATCGATAATATTTAGGCTCAAAAATAACAGCTTTTTGAGTGTCACTTATAGGCTATAGACGTCAACAGACTCTTATGTCAGCTCTTAAGCTCATTTCTGCAAGAACCTAATTTCATAGTCTTACTTAACCTTACACCTCTCTTCCTCAACTTTATATTAACACACCTAATGAGTTAATTAATTCTCCTTGCACATCTTTATGCGTCATTTAATATCAAAAGCCTTTAATATTATGTTGGCTGAAGGATGTTAGGCGAAACGAGCCCCTTTCCCAATTCCCCATTGATTTATCATCTGATTGCATCTACCAGCATCGTTCATGCATCGAACCAGCAAATCATCTAAGTTATTTACAATTCCAGAAACAAAGAGGGAATCAGACAGACGGTTCATATCTTACATAACTTTGCGTAATCTCTAATTAAATACAACAAAAGAGCCTTTAAGGCACTTTATTCACATCACCCAGGCTTCAGGAGGCAAGCTACATAACGAAGGTACCAAACTACTCCTCCCTTGATGAACAATCATAATAATCACCACTATCGTGCTTAAATCGATTATACAAGGCACAATGTACATACAAAATCCTTGCATCACATGAATTTTAACAGTAATTTAAGAAGACTATACACATCAGTCCCTCTTTTATTTAGGCCTCCAATACTCATCATAAATGTAGACAATCCGAAGACAGACGACTCGACAAAATCAATCTGTCAATCAGATTTATTGAATTCTCTAATAAGCTTAAAATGCTGATGCATTCAATGAGAACAAACAAAAGAAAAAGAAACGCATTCAGCAACATCTGCATATGACGTTTGGGTTTGGTTTGGTTCGTTTATAAATTGTAACTCTCCAATGACCCCCTGTGCCCTTTCGATTTTAATGGAAAATATCTCAAAATAATAAGCGCGTTAAAGTGTTCAAATCGAAGATACATTTTGTTGTGTACGATGGCGTACATCGTTGGGCCGCGCGCTGCATTCGACGTATGTATACAAAGTCGAATTAATTGGCATCTATATCTTTTGACAGTGACGGATGAATGTATTCAAAGCCAGAGATATATATAAACATTTATTTCGTGTACGGAACGGAGTACCTATGCATTTTTATCGCTCAGAAATATAATTTTATTTTATAATAAGACAAACGACAATACCAATCAAATCGAGTCTTTCTTCCGTCGCTTCGGTGCTCCGTGCTTCTCCGTGCCCGATGATGATACTGATGATGATGAAGATTGAGTGAATATTAATTCTAAGATCTGAGATGTAATATTTTTTATTTTATTTTTGTTCATTGTTAAGAATTGACAGAAATACATCGATTATATAGAAATCTAAAAACGAACGAGAACGATAGAACACATCAAAGCGGATGCCATTATGCAATATAAACAATAAAATAAAAATAATAATAAAAATGCATTCCTCTATCAGAATAAGCCTTCTATCAGATCGAAGCGACATCGAGCTCTCTCTTTCCCTAATGCTACCTGATTGATGTTTTGCTAGAATAATTTGTCATGTGAGAATGTAAACAATTTGATTGTAATTAATGACGGAATAAAACAACTGATTAAGTCAAAAGCGATACACGAAATCGGGATTTGTGTCCCAGTACTGAACTGACAGACAGATTGCGCACTTATCGATATGTCATTGCAAATAGGTAGGTTCTTGTATACTTAAGCTACCTATTAATGAGAGTTTATATGGGTGTAATAATGTAATAGGGGCTTAACGATCGTGTAATAAATCCCGGATGCTTAACGATAAATTGAAATCAGGTGGCAATGAAATAGGAAATGAAGGGCGAATAGAACTTTTGAAAGTCCGTGATTTCTATGAAAATATCAATCTTTAGGTATAACTGACAGAAATGTCAGTCCAACAGAAAACAAATCATTTACTCCTAAGCGGAGTTTACATTGGTCTTTTTTAAGGAAACTCGTTTTAACATTTCGTAATTTTATCTCGCTTCCACTCATTTTAAAATAAGTATAAAATTGTTGTCTCTTTATACTTGTGAAGTGGAAGGGAGATGCAAATGTGAACACCGTCTTAAATAGGTAAGACATAATGAGGTGAGGATGTCTAATGTAAAACTATGCTGAAAAATGCTTAATTTCGACTAAACATTTGCTTTAGTATTTTGTGGATGTCATTTATACTGCATCCAACTGTCAAAAGTGACAGGAAAGTTGAAAGATCAACAAATTTTTCAATTTGAACTTTACTGTCAAAAAAGCTACGTATTGGAAAACAACTGGAAGATAACTTGATGACAAAGTGGAAACATTTTAAAAACTTCCAAAATGTTGACATTTCAAATAGTTGTACATTTTGACGTTTCCTTAATATAAATGAACCCAGCCGATAACAAACTGTCTAAACATTACTTTTAGTTTAAGTTTAAGTTCAAACGACTTTTTTATACGCTAGTTTTTGGATCTTGTGGATTGTAAATTAAAATTTGACAGTTCGCAGTGTTAACATTCTCAAAGATTTAAAGGACTCGTAGTTAGCAGCTCAATTGCAGGAAACCTAACAGTAGTTCTTTGACTTTGTTTGCCCTTGTGTATATTTCTGTGAATCTCATGGGACTCATGGGACACAATTTTCAAGATGATAAACTGTCAAAACACATAGTGGGATCTTATAAAGTTCGTACAACATTGAATAAATACAACAGTCCCAAAACATCTTGCTATCATGTGTGACAATATTTTGTTTATTTCCAGAAATGTCAATGTTCAGATGACTTTTTTGAATTGTCAGTTGTCATTTATTGCGACATCTATAAAAATCATGTACACAGACGCAAAATATAGCCAGCTTACCATCTGACAATGATATTGGTAGACTGTGGAACAAAATCTACCAAATGCTTCTGTCAGAATCAAAAACAAAATGGAGGGTAGCGTGCAACTGCTTATGTCACTATTTAGTAATCTGCTGTCAGTTTAAATTTAGTACTTTTACCTAATGATACTTTCATATTCACATTTACACGCGAGAATTTTAAGCTCAGGAAGTATTTTTTCGAACGGAAACTATAAACTAGACTTAAGGCAGAAAAAAAGTATACTTTCTAGTTAATTTTTAACAGAACAGTTCTTTGACCCCTTGACTCATTTTTAATCTTTTGCGAACAATAAAAATGAATGCAAAAGAAGCGTTTAAAAACAAAAAATTAAAGTAGAACTTTCTTAAGCCAATTATACCAATTTTTTGGGCTAAAATTTGTGCAAAAATGTTTTATTGCTATCTATCCAAAGTTCCAAACCCTGTTAAACCAGTAAGTCGTCATTTTTCGTCTTATTCTTAATCTCATTCCACATTAATTAGAGTTGCAGAAATAACCATCTTTCAAGTACTCAACTACTGTTTTGTTCTTATTTAATTACAATAACTGTATATGGCCATAAAGATTTCTGATCGGTCATCTCAAAATCATGTATCATTTTTAATTGAAATCACACTTATCTGATTTTATATTCTCTTTGTAAATTTGTTGGTAATCAAGCAAAAGCACAAATAATTTGACCTTACGCTGGATATTTTCCCGACTAAATCAGAATCACAATCAAAACATAAAAACCGCTTTATGCGAACAGACAAAAGAAACAACAACAACATAAAGTTGAATATTTAGCAAGCATTGACATACTGAACTGATGTCGGCTTTTTTTTCATTGTTGTTGTCTGTGAGCGGTATTTAGGTTAAACAATATTATATGCCTACAATTTTAATGACATTAATAATGTCAAGATAAAGTTACAATCAAATGGTGTGTAGGGGGATATTTTTTTGGCTTGTTAACTGACTGACTGACTGCATGCTTAAGATGTTAACATGACAGCTGCAGCTTCAATGTCATTTGCGTATAACAACACAAAAAAACCGCTAAGAATTCTTTGGCAATGTTTACATTTGACTAACAACGCCATGACGCGCCACCGCCACGTCGTGTTGACTTATTGTGACAGGAATCTAGACGTTTGACATCTGCTATTGTTGAAGCATAAAGTAATCTTAACCTGACATTTTGGGATTTGACGTCTTAAAATCGACAAGTTGGAATCTTTGCTCCATGACGAATTAATTACAAATATTGTTTGATAACGATGAATGACGTTTCAGAATTGATATGACTTTGGGTGTGTTCAAAAAAAAGAAAAGATTTAGTTCCGTCAAAAAACTGAGAAAGTGTGGCGAAAACAAACTAAATAAACTAAGCTGAATCGAAGAACTGCTATAGTACGTAAAAACTTTTACATATTTTTTATTAAACGGTTTCGTTTTAAAAAAAAGTTTGTTTGACAGATTAGACGTGTTCAGATTTTAGCATTTGTTTTGAATGGGGAACCTTTTTGAAACTAATACAAAAAACAAGCCAATTGTCTCAGAATTAAGATTAGTTGCGTTTTAAGCATGAAGTTGAGCTACAATAGATATCATATTTTTCAATACGCATAATTCGAAGTCACACTGACTTCTCGAAAAAAAATATTTAATAGCATTAAATTTACTTCAGGGGTTACAACATCGATAACCTTAAACAATACTCTAGATGTTAAAAACATCAGCGAAAAAGTAACCAAAATCAATGAAGAGATCGACATCACAGATCAACAGAGTTCCAAGGAAGTCAAAGAGAAAGACCAATCAAAGAACTACTTTGAAGAATGGTAAATTGAAATAGCGGCAAGAAAACAACTTGAAGTTCTAGTTCAAAGTCTTCAGCTGCAAGTGAAAAAACTCGAAGAGGAAGTTCCCTTGCTTGACAAGAAAGATTTAGAGTCCACGCATCGGTGATCCAAAATATATTGAACCTGAATATCAAACTGATGAAGAAGAGCTCTTGTTTGAAACTGATAAAAAGAAAAATAAGCATACCACAAAGAAACGTAAACGTAGTCCTGAGACTCGTTCAAGAAATAAGAAAAGCTCTTAAACCGAAAATAACAAAGAGTTGATTACAGGAACTAAAGAAGCGAATAATGTGGTAGCTGTTGATAAATCAATATCTCACGCTAAAGGCAGCAAACAAATTACACCACCACCAATTATGATCTCAGGATTTGCAATTTTTGGAGATCTTTAGAAAATAATAGAAAAATGTACTAAAAAAGCTTGCAAATACACATCGTACAACAAAGACAACCGGAAAGTCACAGTCGAAGAAGCTGACGAGTATAGATCTGTCACTGAAGAACTGAGCAAACACCAAATACAATGGCACTCATATCAGAACAAAGCTAAAAGGTCAATGAAAGTAGTAGCCAGAGGTCTTCATTCCTCGATGACAAGTAAGAGGTTGCTACCTTTATTGATGCTTACTTTTGACAGCAAACAAAGTCTCGAGGAGATTTATAAAGTAAGATCAATCCTGGGCACATCTGTTGAACCCAAAAATACTGCAACCGAGAGTTTGCTTGTGTAAGGTGCGAAGGAAAACATGCAACTAAAAATTGTCGTATGAGCAAAGATCAGAAAGCAAAATGTATGAACTGCCAGGGTAATCACCCGGCAAGCTATAGTGGCTGCCTAGTTGCCAAAAAATTCCAAGAGTTCAGAAGAAAAAATACAAAATGCTAGAGACAAACCCAGAAACACAGTAAATACCGATTTAACTTCTGAAAACAATATTAAGAAGGAACCGCCTAAAAACGCTGTTCAAAGTAAAAGCGATGAAAATAAAGCCTATTCTCAGATTGTTAAAAGTGTGCGGAAGAATGAAGAGATTTCCATAAAAGAAATGCTACAACTTATTCTTAAAAGAAATGATAAACAGGATTTGAATATTAAACAGCTAAGCGAAAAAATCGCTCTTAAAAAACAATGGTGAACAGAACACTTATAATCGCTATATGGAATGCAAACGGTCTTATACAACATTCATCCGAATTAAAAATCTTTTTAGATCTAGAACCTATCGATATTTGCCTGGTGTCCGAAACTCATTTTTCCAATGGGCAAAGTCTAGATAATGTAATAGAAAACAGCTGCCTGGTGTCCGAAACTCATTTCTCCAATGGGCAAAGTCTAGATAACGTAATAGAAAACAGCTGACAAGGCAAGGAAATGCCATTGAAAGCCTTTATAACTCCAATATATAATAAATGCATGCCTTAAGCACCGGTATGTCCCGCACCACTGGAAAATTGCTGAAGTAATTGTCATACCAAAGCAAGGTAAACCACATACAGAAGTGACGTCTTACAAACCAATATCGCTTATACCAATAATGGCAAAAGTTTTTGAAAAACTGCTTCTGAAGACACTTAGCAAAATCATAGAAGAAAGAAGGTTAATCCCAAACCATCAGTTTGGCTTTAGAAATCAACAAGACCAAATTCATAGAATATCGGATGTAATAGAAAAAGCATTAGAAGAAAAACAAGTATGTTCAGCTATTTTTAGATGTTGTTCAAGCTTTTGACAAGGTTTGGCATGAGGAACTTGAGTACAAACTGCAAAGGGATCTTCCCAGGCAGTACTTTGAAATATTAAAATCGCACATCTCAGACCGATTGTTTAGACAGGTACGATCAAGAATATTCGGAATTGAAGAAAACAGAAGCCGGTGTACCACAAGGAAGTGTCCTAGGTCCTACCCTGTATTTTGTATACACAAGGGACATTCCAATTGGTAATCACACCATAATGGTTACTTTTGCAGATGATACCGCAATTTTCGTACCCGACAAATGTGTCTCAAGGCCAGCAGTAAAACTACAAAATGCCGTCGACACAGTGAGAGCTTGGACCGAAAAATGGCGTTTCAAATTCAATGAAACAAAATCTTCACATATAAACTTTACAAATCAAAAGATAAACTATATTCCAATATTCATTAATAATCAAGCTGTACCTTACGCCAATAGGGCCAAACACCTTGGAATGACTTTGGATGCAAAGCTAAAGTGGAAAGAGCACATCAAAAAGAAAAGAGAAGAGCTAAACTTGAAATATAGACAAAATTTACTGGTTACTTGGTAACAACTCTGATTTATCAATCCAAAACAAAATAATGCTATATAATCAAGTACTAAAGCCTGTTTGGACCTATGGAATCCAATCATCCAAAAATTCCAAAACAAAGTCTTTCGTGGAATAGTTAATGCACCTTGGTACATAAGAAATACCGATCTACATCGAGACTTACAAATAGTAATGGTAACTTCTGTAACCTTCTGTTAAAAAATACGCTAAATCGCACAACCAGAGACTGCAAAGTCATACTAATTCTGAAATGGAGTCCGTCTTGAATATAAAAAACCATGTTCGGAGATTAAGAAGAGCTTATGGTCTAAAAAACATGGGAAAGTATTAAAAGTTTAAACTTCCCCCAAAGAAGATTGATCCTAATGAAGAGGTGGTTTTAGTGGTTAAGTGTCCCACACTACTTGGTGTCGAATACTGCCAAGTGTCTTTTGAAGATTTCATCCTGTCAAAAAAAAAATGTATTGAAGTCATGTTTTGCAAATTTAAATGACAGCTGTCAGGTTTTAAGATCTGGTGTGTTCTTCGTTATATTAGGTTTGTTTTGTAACAATTTTAAAAGAAAATGTCAGAGTAAAAAATGGCAGAATAATAATTATACTCAAATTTAGTTCTTTCAAGATTTGTAGCACAATGTAGTTATGTTATATTTGACGAAAAATGACGACACATCTTATTTGAACACTTTTTTTTATAAAATGGCAGCTGTCAGCTTGCAATAACTTTATTCTTCGTTAACTTAGGTTTGTTTGATTAAAGATGTCAAACAAAAACTTAAGGATAACTGAAGTATCATATTTTGTAAATGACATAAGATTTAATGGGTGTGTTCGTTTACTTCTCAAATTTAAATTTTGTATTTTTGTTTGAGCAACAATTGTGATAAATTATTGTAATTTTAAAGAACAAACGAACAAAGGAAGTATAGCGGTATAAATATTTGCTAAAAATGTCATCTAAATGTCATGTTTATCCCAGGCTCTATCTTACTTGAACTTTATAAATTCTAAATTTTTTATAATTTCATCCTAAAAAAATCTTGATTATTTATTTGAATTTTGTGCATTTTTATGTTTGTTTTTTTGTAGACATAAAAATAACAATAATTTACTGTCATTCTCAGAATGACAAATGTGAAATTAAATTGTTTATTTTGACAATATTGTTTTTTACTTTTTGAAACTGGTTCCATTTAGTGATGGGATTTTTTTTTGTATTTTATTTGTTTTGCACATTTAGACAAAAAAAAATGAATACCATTAAATTAAATAAATTAGTGATGTCAGTTAATTAAAATTGATAAATTTTAAAATTATTTAAATTAAATATTTTTACCCTGAAGTTATCCTTTTTTTTTTAGTAAATCTTTAGTTGACTTTAATAGTTTGTGGAAAATCCTAATTTTATAATTTTATTGATTATTAAATGTTTACTTGATAAACGAAAAAAAACTCTATCATTAAGCACTTCGTGGTTTTATAAAACATAATCAAATTAATTGTAGTTATTATGGGTTTTTGCAAGATCATTAAAAAATTAGTTAGACTCAACTCAATTAGATTTGACTTTCAATTATATTTTTCCATAAACTTCGCATTTCTTTAATTCTCAAAATGTCACTTTTAAAAAAATGCTTTGTCACATTTGTCAGAAAAAGTTTGTATCCTAACCCAAATGTCAAGTATATTATGTCAAAATCATCTTCGTATCAGATTCGCGTATATTTTCTTAATAAGAAGTTCTATTTTGAGTAGCCTGCTATTTTGAAAAAGGTCACTTCTCTTGAAATTTGACAATTAAAAACTACACGCATTAGCAATGCATTGAAGTCTATTTGAAGACGTTTCATTTTAAATAGCCCAATATTTTGCCAACTGTCACATTTGAAGTTTCCATCTTTTGACATTTGGCAATTTAAAACTACCTCATTACTAAAAGTGAAACCATACAGCACTTGAAATTATTTAAATTCACCACAAAAATGGTGAATTTCAGTTATTTGACTTTAAAACGTCAAATTGTTTTAAGCATTTGACAAATACTACTTTGTTGTCCTAAAAATAAAATAATAAAATAAATAAATGAACAAAAAAGAACTACCATACCTTTCGAACTCGTCAGGCTATGTCCAATATTATTCCAAAAATTTAATCGGCATCCGAAGACCTTCATTTCTTTGACTCTTTCTTTCATATTGCCCAGTACACTGGTTTCTGTTAAACTGACACAGGGAATCATTTATAATGATTCTTAATTTTTATATAAAACACAATGATATTTAATTATTGCAATTTTATATCACTTTTTTTTAATATTATTATTTAACACAATTTTCTTATTTTTCTTTTTGTTTATATTTTTTATTTACTCAACCAAAATACCATAAATAAAACAACTTCATTGGATTCGATTTTATGGTAAATTCCTAAAGAGAAAAAAAAAGAGAAAAAATTTGTTGAAATAAAAAAATAAAATATTCTAAAGATTCGCAGCATTTACATAAAAACAGTTATGCATTAATACTGGAGGACACTGAATTAAATTATTTTCCTTCAATTTAAAAAAAAAATCAAATTGCATTTTGTCGATTGTCGAATAGAATAAAATTGTTAGATTAATTGGTTCTTTTAATGATGGCCGTTTTCTGAGAGAAGGGGTATATTTAAAATGCTAATTATTGAGCTTTTTTTGCATTGGAGTGGGATGGTAATTTATCTACATATTGTACTATTTTTATTTCCCTCCATATGAAAACGTTAATTAAAGTTTTGCATTGATTGAATTAAATACCTTTCAATCTTTGTTGTTGATGTCAGTAGTGTTTTTGTTAGTTCTGTTTGTTTCACTATGCGTTATCTTTTTATAGGAACCACTTAAGCGTGGAAAAGGAATGATTATTTCTACACTATTAGACGGCTTTTCTTAATGAGACTTGCTGCTACCACTGCCTGGTTTGATTCATTAAGATGTCTGATAGACATAAGTACATACGCGGAGTATAAAAACGGATAATATTTCATTCTTTCACCAATAAATTTTTCTCAAGGTGAATTAGTATTTAAAGTTTTGTTTGCTCTTTTTCTTATAATTTATAATCATTCTTTGATAAAGTAGATACATTATATTAACGTAAGTTTTCTTTGGTAATTTAACATTTAACTTTTATCAAGAACGATTAAAAAAGAACTTGTTTATTTATACTTTTCCACTAGAGTCTTCAAGAAGTTAAGCCAATTGGTGAGTTTGAGGTAATTAAGAAGCATATTTTCAATTGCTGGATGAGATTTCCACCATGGTTAAATTTTGACACTAGCGTGGTGAATAAAATGGGTTAGTGATTTAAATCTGATCTTGATTTGCTTTTTCCAGCTATAACTATTTTTGGTAGAAGGTTGATAGAATTTTGATTTTTGTAAGCTTATCATAAAAGAATTTCAGTAGTGGAATCGACACATCAAAAATTGCTCCATCGAAAGTCAAAGGATGAGGTATGTGATTCGAAGGGAGAAAAATTCTTGAATAAGCAGATGCTTTTGATTGTGGTGTATAAAATGGAAGCAGTGAAGGTGATCGTAGAGGAGAATTTACTTTTATTAAAGAGTTAAAGGGTTTTCAGATAATATGCTATAAGAGGTAACATTCAAAGTAAGATCATCTTCAAGTGAAGCTGCTTTGCCTGTGCCTGAGCTTCTTCCAAAACTTATATGGAGAGACGACTTCCGACCGATATTTCAGCGAAATATAGAAAAAGAGCTTCATTACCAGGTAACCGACAGCAGTTCAAGGAGTCCAGACGTAGAAACCCTAATTAATATAACCAAAAAAGCAATACCAGAAACAACATCAAGAAGAAAAGTTTTAGAACAGAAGAAGAACCTAAAATGGTTCGACAGTGAATGTTTGAGAGCTTTTGCTTTTTTGAAACTAGTGAGAACGACCAACAACTGTCACTTCAAATTGCTATATGCACAGGCAAATAAATATTACAAAATGCTCTGTAAGAAAGTAAAAAGCGAAAAGGATCGGAGAAATATTGAGACAATCAAAATCTTCACCGGAGTTTTGGAAAGCAGTTAGGCTTGTAAGTGGAAAAAAACATGACTTATAACTATATCAATTAGAAGAGTTAAAAATTCATTTCATGAATCTTCCCAACACAGCACAAATATCACCTTACATATTTGATGAATTCTTAGATGCTCCTATCACACTCTCTGAGGTAGAATTGGTTATAGAGAAATCTAAAAATGGGAAAGCTCCGGGAAAGGATAGAATACAGTTTGAATATTTTTTTAAAATCTAGTACAACAGAATTTTTGAGACAGGTGATGTTTCGGGAAGTTTCCGAAGAGCAATCATTTTCCCACTACACAAGAAAGGAGACCCTGAAGATCCGACTAATTACAGAGGCATTCCATTTCTCCACGCAATGGCAAAGTTATTTGGGTCGAAAACAAGCATATTTTGAATGAATTTCAAGCGGGTTTCAGGAAAAACTACTCGAGAATAGACCAAATGTTCTCTTTGGTGAATATTGGCGACAAATATAATAAGAGGGAAAAAGCTGTATGTCTTTTTTGCAGATTTTCGGGCAGCTTTCGACTTAATTCCCAGAGAAGCACTTTTCTACAAACTCTACGGATACGGAAACTCTACAAAAATGCTATCTGTCATCAAAGCAATCTACAAAGAAAACGTTGCAAGTTTGAAACGTCAATGGGCGTTACACAAGGTTGTGTTCTTAGTAATCTACATTCCTGGCTTAATGATTCCAGATGATTTAGTCTTCCTATTGGAGACTATAAACAGTATGCAGCTAATGATAAACCGACTCGAACGCTACTGCAAAACCTGGAATTTGTCGGTTAATCTTGCCAAGTCGAAAATTATGATTATAAGAAGGGGGAGTGGCAGATTTTCAAGGAGGAACCAATAGAGATTGTTAAAGAGTACAAGTACCTACGAGTCATAATTGCTTCTAATCTAAACCTAAATGAGCATCTTCCATACAAACTATCTGAAGCTAAACGAGCTATGTATTCTGTGTGGAGAAGTTGTATTGAAAGGAAAAACATATCATATCAAGCAAAGTATCAAATCTTTCGTACAGCTGCATTATCAATTCTCTTCTAAGGAGCCTAAGTTTGGGGATATATTTGCTATGAGGCTGTGGAAAAATGTCTTCGTTTTTTTATACGGAATACTTTCAAGCTTAGAAACAGGAATAGTACCGCTATTTTCGGATACGCTAAAAGTACATTTCGATTATGTGACAAGAGTAATGGCGATAGTAGAAGAACGAATTCCAAGACTGGCTCTCATGCAACTGATACATTCTGGGGAAACTCGCGTTACTTAGTGGAACAAATTTGCCAACGAATCTTTAGCAGATTTTACAGTATCAACCACCGATAATAATGAAGCCATGAAGTTAAAATTCAAAGATATGCTAAGGAAAGTTGGAAACATGATTTATGAAAAGTTCACTTCGGAAGCAGAGTCGTCGCAATACAGAAACTACTTCAGCAAGCTGAATATTTAACGCACTGTTCGTTAGCTAAGAAATCTAATATCGTTAGTGTCAATCCTTCAACTATGACACTTCATTTGACAGTTGAGTTTGACAGGTGTCAAATGCAAGCGCTGCTAATTTGAAGCCACGAAATAAAAGCACCTAGCAGCTGTTCCACAAAACGATCAATATGTGTCAAGTTGGAGATTCTGTTATATTTTCGGGGCAAGTTTGTAATTTGTTATCTGCTAAGTTTTAAATTGTATAGAATAGTAATAAAATCACTTTTTATTGTACGTATTTAAATTTTGATAGAATTTTAGTGAATGTAGCCAATCTTGACATAATTTACACAACATAAAGATGCAAAAATCTCATTTTAAACCAAACGTCAAAATGAATCGTGGTAGTAAATTTATCTCCCATTTTAACGCAGTTTAAAC
This sequence comes from Eupeodes corollae, assembly GCF_945859685.1. Lineage (NCBI taxonomy): Eukaryota > Metazoa > Arthropoda > Insecta > Diptera > Syrphidae > Eupeodes > Eupeodes corollae. The sequence goes on from NC_079149.1 coordinate 128,614,750, forward strand.
ACAACATAAGTAAATGTCTACTTATTTAAAGTGACTTAAAAGAAGGTAAAGGTTGACTTAGTAGAAGGGTACATTTAATAGTAAGGCAGTAAAAAAAAGTAACAATGAAACAAGTAATTGGCCATCTGCGTCTAATTATTTTTATTGAACGACACAATGTCTTATAATTATGCTTTCAAAAATAATTATTTCCAATTAGTCTTATTAACTCATCTATTTCAATATCGATCCCAATAGAAGACAACGAAGAATATTTTCTATTTTGAAAGAAAAATTAATCGATTCTTCTATTGCATAGCAAAACAGAAAAAAAATCAATCTTTTTGCAACAAAAGATTGGAAGAGTGGGACTCAATTGAATGTTGTCCCTCCATAATAATAATTGGAACTATCATCACATTACAAAAGAACTTTTATACTTTACTTCGTCTATCTTCTAAGTTTTGTTACAAAAATTATCTTTTGTTCGTTTTGCAACAATTAATAATATCTAACTCGACAATTTGAGAGTATCAAAAAGGTCATGTAATTAATTTTCTTCGTTTTATTTTTTGTATCTATCGGACATCAATGTATCTACAAGATCAATATAACTCTTAACTCTTTTGTTTTTTTCAATCGACCCTAAAAATATCGTTTCTATCATCAACTCAGCAGTATTTGAGTATTTATTGTGATTTTATTGTTCGTTTGGTTTTCGAATATCTATAAAGATACTTTTGTTGCCATCAATTCTCAATGCTGATTTAAAATCCCCCTTTGCCCTCAGTTCCCCCTCTTCACAATTTAAATCATTATGCTAAGGATAAATTGTAGAATTCAACAACTTGAGTATACTCAATAAAGCCATCGTCTGTCCATCGTAGGCAACGTAGACCAGAGCCAAATACAAGATACAAAAAAGTATCTAACAACTACATTTTAAGCTTGTCCTACTTTTCTTCAGATTTTGTTTTTCTCTTTATTTTTCGTTCGAAAAAGTAGGAAAAAGAAATAAACTCCTTCAATATTATTTGCTGCTGGGGCTTTTACTTAAAAAAAAAATAGCGAAGAAAATAAAACTATCTAAGATCGATTGATATCTGAAATTGGATACAAAATACCAATAAATTCAGGTGGTAATAGATATGCGGGAAGAAAAATAATACTACAATGCCCCAGAAGAGATATAAACGATGAAAGTTAAGTGCCAATATTATATTATAGGAAGGCAGAGGGGAGGGAGTTAATATTGTTTTGTAAGGTTTTATAGTATATTCTGTAAATGTGATTTGAAATCACTTGACATCAGAGACTGATTAATGAAGCGACAAGGTTATATTAATGTGGCTTCTGTTTTGATGATGATTGTTAAAAGATTGTTTTTATTTTTTTTTTGTTTTGTTTAATTGACAAATTTGCAATAAAATAATGTAACAATTTGAGTGGAAGTTTTATTTTGTTTTTTTATCTTTCTATTTAATGAGGTAATCACGATGTAATGATAAATTAAAATTAATGATCAATTTTTAAATTGTTGATTTTGAAATATTAGCACTGTCAAAGATGATTAAAAGATTCTATTGAATTATTGCTGAAGTATTTTGTTGAAATTACTGTTACTACGATTTGTTGCTGAAATTAATTTGTCGGAGTTTCTTCAAAGAAACAGTTGATCAAGTGCCAGTAGTGATTTTTGTATTTCACAATTTTCGAATTTGTTTCTATGTGTATTCAAAAACTATAAGTGATTCAAGGTTCTTTGGAATAACCTCTTCATTGTTCAAAGTTTTTGGCGATTTTAAAACCCAAAAGAACAATTAAAATCAATTCTGAAAGACTGGTAAATCTTGAGAAACTACTCTAATAGAAAATATAAGTTCTCGATAGAACTGATTTTGCTGAGAGTTTGAATGCATTTCGAATTGAATTAAACTATTTTCAATACTCCAATTTATCAAACTACTTACACTACCTAAACTTATTGTCTCCATTTAAAAAAAATATACGAAAGAAAACTGGGACGGTCTCAATGCATTCTTCAGGAACTTTAACTGGTCACTATGCTTCATTAATAGTGACGTGGATTGCAGCGCAGATATGGTAACAAATTTAAATCTTTGTGGAATGAGAAATTTTATCCCGAATTGGGTGAAATCTATCGATTCGAGGTGTAAAGAGGTTATTAGGTTCAGAGATGTAAGTTCCCGTTGTTATAAAGCCAACCCGACTGAGAAAAACCGGAATAAGTTCAAACAAGCTAGAAAGACCTGTAATGGTCAAATTCGACGAACCAAATTTTTGCATGATCAAAAACTAAGGCAAAAATACTACAATGTCCCGGAGGTAGTAAAAATGTCTGGTCATTTGTAAAAAACGTACGAAACACCACGTCATCCTCTGTTCCAACACTCGTCTACAATGACACTCCCTTTGTAAGCTCGATTGATAAAGCCAATTTACTTGCAGAACAGTTTGCTGTTAATTCTCTACCGGAAAGTGTCAAGATGGGATTCTATGGGACGAATCTTCTTTCGCACTCGTGTAGTCGCAAGAGTACTGAAAGACCTTGAAATACGCAAATCCTCTGGCCCGGATAGTATTCCCCCTATTCTTCTGAAAAGGTGTTCTTCAGCGCTGGCAAAACCACTGCGTAAGCTTTTCTATCTGTCCTTTTCTACAGGTCTCTTCCCGAGTGGATGGAAAACTGCAATTGTCCAGCCTGTCTCTAGAAAAGGCAAATCCTCTTTACCCTCAAACTATCGTCCAATTTCACTTACGTCCCTTCTTTCCAAGGTCATGGAAATGCTGATTAATTTTCAGCTTAAGAAATATCTTGAAGAAAGGAAGCTTCTTTATGACCGACAGTATGGCTTTCGTAGCAATAGTGCACTGGTGATCTCATCGTTTTGGAGATGATCTCTTGTCTGTCACTTCTAATCCATTAAACTGTTTCGCCGACGACAGTACCCTCAGCTTTTCATATTCGTTTCTAGATTCACATCCTTGTCCTTCGGATGTGGTACTGATAAGCTCATTAAATTCTGAACTTGACAGCATGGGGAATCAAAAACCGTGTGGAATTTAATGCTTCGAAAACTCAATGCTGTCTCTTGTCGTTAAAGCGTAACAAGTTACTCCTTTTTGGAATCACGACAGAACATTTTGTTGGATAAAGTCTTAGATGGCAACACCACCAACAAAGAACAATATTTTCATTATTGGGGAGCTTAAACCAGATTGAGAAAGTTTTGCTCTAGTTTAGACGAATTGCAGAATTAATTAGGTAAATACTATTGCCTTCTATTCTAAACTGCTTCTTTTAAAAAAAATATATGATGCTTTCTGGAACCTGTCTTCGAAACCTTATGTTATCATTAAGACTCTATTTGGAGCCAACTCAAAAATGAGTTTCATTAAATTCAACTTCGAACTCTTAATTGTAATATTTTTAATAAAATAAAAACCAATGGAGTTCCAAAGGGCTGCCATTTAGGGCCTTTAGCTTTTACAAACACAAAAAAGCGTAGCATTGAAGTAAAATGTACAGTTTTCTTATGTTTCAAAAATAACAGATATAATATAAAATATAAGATGAAATAATTGCGTTAAAATAGAAATCTGTTGTTCCACAACGTTGCCACTATGGGCCCTTAGCTTTTACAACCAACACCTTCGAATGTATCATTGAAACAAAAAGATAAAAATTAAGGACTTTAAAAATGACAGATCTTGACTTCATCTTGTAAATATAAGGTGATATAATTTCGATAAAATAAAAATCTGTTGTTCCGAAAGGTTAACACTATGGGCCCTTAGCTTATATAACCAACAACTTTGAGTGTATCATTGAAACAAAAAGATTAAAATGTACGACTTTAATGATTAGGAATCATATGTCGAGATGGTCGTAAACTTATTGACATTCAATCAGTAAAACTATGAACAGAGAAATTTCAAACTGTCAATTCCTGACTTTTGGAATCTGGTTTCTATAGTTTCTGACTGACTTTTCCTTTAGTATTTTGTCTTAACGAAGTTTTTCTTACTCTCAACCCTTTCAACTTCATATTTTAACATTCGTCTCTACATTATGTATCAAATCTTTGATTTTGAAATAAGACAGCTGGCACATGTTGAGGTGTTGAGTAAATTTCAAATGCAATCATTAAATTGTTACGTGAGACATAATTAAACATTCCCACACAAAATTTTAATTTATCCATCTGTGTTTCTGTTCAATATTTACAGAATCTCCTAAATGTCTTGATTTTTTTTCACAAATTGAGCAACAACCAAACAATTTCCAATTCTGCCATGAAAATCTCTGGTGTTCCACTTGGTTCCCTCTTAGGGCCTTTACTCTTAGCTCTACAAATAAAAACACTTGTAACTTTGCGTTAGAAGATCGCATCGTAATGATTTTGGTCTCATTCTATTCAGAAGAAGAACATGTTTATTTGCAGTGAGTATTAGTCGTGTCTCTCTATTGTCCTCATATATTTTCTACCAAAAATTTCAAAATCTCTTACTTATGCACACTCTTGGGCCAAGTCCCATACAATGTTGCCTCATCTTCACTGATAAATGGAATTTTTTATAACACTTTAAAATAAATAAGTTCAAACTTAAAATATTACCGATGATCCGCCCTCTCTTGTTTTACCGTTATTTGCATAAAAATTGTAAAAATTATTCCCTCAAAAAAAACCCATAAAAATCATTCCGATGGCAATTATTCATGCTTGTCAATTAACTCAAAACTGATTGCCTTAATTTTCAAAACTGATTGCCTTCTGTTTCTTTTTATTCTGCTTCCATTAAATTTACGACTTAAGTGGCATACTAAGTTCTCTCGTTCTTTTTAAAACGAACGACTACTTATCGCTTATTCCCCACAAAAAGATGTGAAAGTAATTACTTTCAATTCCAACCCATTCGCGCAATCTGAGATTCAGATTCGGCTGAATCAACATTAAATGGGAAAACCAGTAGTTAATAACTGCCAAAATTGAAACACATATTTTATGTTGTAGAGCTCTCATAAGTATGTGTATATTCCTTGTTTTTTTATTTTTTACTTATTTGCTTTCAACCCATTTTTGGGTATAATTTTCACTTTTCTTTCTTTATTTTTGATGTTCTTTCTTTCGCATTTATGCTTTCACATCTCCCGTTTGGAGAAAAAACGACAAATATCAAATACGAAAAAGTATGTCAACAGAAAAAGGCTTCATTCTTCTTTTTTCTCTCTCTGTTTTTTATTCTATCACCTTCACTTTGACACGAACAGGAAATGCTTTTGTTACCGCCATCTATCTGTAAACAATTTATTAAAAAAAAAAAGATATTACTTAAACAAATATCATTATTCCCAACGCAGCAATAAAAAAAAACAAACAACTGTTATTTTCTTTGGAAAATAAGTTTAAAAAAATTAAGCTTTTGTTATTAAGAGCGTAAAATTACCAAAAATAATACGAAAAAAGGTGACGAAATCGAAAGCTGTTATGGCGGCACATGACGTCTGTCAATTGACGTATATTGGAAGTGATAATATTTACCAACTGTTACTTTCTGAAGTGTGATGCGATGATGCCATGCGATTCGACTCTTGGCTGTCATATTTATACAGTTTTTTTTGTGTATATTTACCGTTATTCTGTCATTTCAAAACAAAAGTGAGAGTGGCATTGACTTTAAGTCTTTAACAAATTCTTCATTTATTTTTTCTTTTGGTTCCAAGCCTCATTATTTTATTCTTGTGTAAAAACAAAAACAAATTGAGTCCATGTCCTAATTTTTGTCATAAAGGAAATTAAGCTTTTTGTTCTTACTCGTATTCCGTTTACTTTACACAAATCAAGAATAGAGGGATTTAGATGAAAGCAGAGGATTTTTATAAAAAACATGGATAGATATATAAATGTGGAGATTATTAATGTGGATGAAGGAAGGAGGCTAAACGTCGGTTACTCTTGTTGGAGCGGAAATAGTTTTGGGCCGCAGCAGAAGCAGAAGCGCAGATTGAATGCAAATATATAGAAAGGATAACTAGAGCGTTTCTATTATAAAGAAGAAGAAAAATCTTCCTTTTTGTAGTTCCACTCCCCACCAACCCAACGCCAGCGCCACACCACTGACATTCTCTTCCATATCTACACTATGTTTGTGTAAGGCTCTGTTTATACTGAAACTCATTGAGGAGCAAACTTATCAACGGATGTTAAAATACAAAAAAACAAAAAAGCATTTCGTCCTCTATGTCTTACTTGATGTTTACGATTTAAAATGAAATCTTTTGATGAAAATGGAATCCTGCTGCAAAATAGGAAGCACTTCGCGTTCTAGTTATTTTCCCGGGCTCTTCAGTCTTTCCGTTTTATTTTTTTCTCTTCTTTTCGTGCCTTTTTTTCATTTGCTTGTTCTATACTTTGTTTTAAATATATTTTAACTTTTTTTCTATTACTCGTCTCATTTAATGTTGAAGGATTGAAGGATATTTAAGTTTTCCAGGACATTTCAACATTAAGATGCCAAAGGGAATATAGAAAGGGTTTTAATGTTTTCCATTTTATTTTTTTCCCTTGATGATGATTTAATAAAAACAACGTTAAGGAAAGACTTAAAAGTGACTGAATTTAAGAAAGAATGATAAAGAAATTTAGAAGATTGTTTAAATATTGAAAAAAGAAACACAGCTGAATAAGTTTATTTGTTTTATTTGAAATGTTTGATTAAGGCTCACGTGACACTTCAGTGATTGCATTTGTAATGTACTTAACACCTCAAAGCATGCCAGCAGTCCTACTTTAATGGCAAAGTTTTGATACATAATGTACAAACGAATGTGTTGGAATTTAAAGTCTAAAAGATTATGGTTAAGAAAAACTTCGCTAAGCAAAAATATGAAATTAAATGTCATTCAGAAACTGACAGTTGACAGTTTAAAATGTCACTGTACATCTTTACTTATAGATAAAATTAATTTATGCCAAGAAGCTTAAAAAGATCTTCAATCATTTAAACTGTGAATTTTTAATCATTTTGTTTCTTCTTCGCTCAAAGTTTTTGATTGTAAAAACTAGAGGACCTAAGTGGCAACCCAGCGGAACACTGATTTTGATTGAATCAAAAATATTTCATGTCATATTTCAAAGATGATGTCGAGGTTTTTTAATTTTTGAGACAGAAAAAAACTGTGCATTTTTAATCGTTTTGTGTTTTCTTCCATGATACACTATATTAAAAGCTAAAGGCCCTAAGTGTCAGTGTTGCGAGAGTGATAACCACGAACCGCTTGAAACCACAGAGCTAAACGTAGATCTTGTGGAGCAGGTTAATTCCGTTATAGTCAGAGAAAATATTTTGTGGACCATCAATACTTTTCTCTCCATATAAATCCCCATTCATGGATGGCATACTGCCAGTTATGCTTCAAAAGTTGCATGATGTGGCGCAGCTCCATGGCTGAAAAAATTTTTCAAAGGATGCTACCTTCTCAAACATGTGCCATTGTCGTGGAGACAGGTCAAGGTAGTTTTTATCCCGAAAGTGGGTAAGCGAGGTCACGAATCCGAGAAGGATTTCAGACCAATTAGCTTAACATCTTTTGTGATTAAAACCTTGGAGCGCATTCTTGATTACCATATTAGAGAAATTCTAGTTGGACGACCTCTCGAAAGCTCTCAGCATGCTTATCTTAAGGGCAAATCTACGGAGACTGCCCTCCATAAGGTAGTGCGTACTGTAGAATAAACAATCCATTATAAAGAATATATTCTTGCCACCTTCTTAGACATAGAAGGTGCTTTTAACAACGTCCTTACTGAGTCCATAGAAGAATCGATTGTAAAGTTCGGTAAAGAAGAGAATGGATTATTTCCATGCTCAGTGGTAGGAAGATTGGAGCCACTCTAGGCAATACAATCGCACCAAAACACGTGAGTAGGGGAACACCACTGTGGTGTCCTTTCGCCTCTTCTATGGCTTCTGGTCATCGATACAATTCTCGTTAAATTAGAGAGATGTGGAGTGAAGGCGGTAGCCTATGAGGATGATTTGGTGCTATTGGTGTCAGGAAAGTACACCTCTGTGATTAGTAAAATCACGGAGTCAGCTTTGAAGAAAATTAGCAACTGGGCCACGAGTTGTGGACTAGGAGTTAACCAAAGTAAAACTGAACTGTTGCTCTTTACCACCAAAACTAAAGTATCGCCCTTCACGCTACCTCGACTAAACGGTCAAATCATATCATTGTCTTCCAGTGCAAAATATTTGGGAGTTATATTCGACCCTAAACGAAACTGGAAACTAAATATTGATGTACGGGTTAAGAAGGCCTGTGTTCCCTTCTACGCCTGCAGCAAAACTTTCGGCAAAAAGTGGGGACTTCATGATTTTATAAACGAACATAGCCGTAGTAAGTTCAATCTTAACATATGGGTCGATTGTGTGGTGGCCTGATCTTAGCAAAACCTATAATATTGATAAGCTAAAGAAAGTTCAGAGAACAGCTGCCCGGCCATGCGTACTTGCCCAAGGGACGCCTTAAACGTTATTTTGGACCTTCTACCAATCGAAATTTTATTAAATACATAGTTTCCTGTAGCGCTATTAGTATGAAGGAATCAAACAGCTGGTTGTCAAAACCTTATGGTCACAGCAATACAACGAAATTGATTCCCTCAGGTATTATCTCGGTAGACACTGACTACTGCACTCATACTTTGAGCCTTAGTATGGGTTTTAAGGTTATTTTTTCATCCCGAGAAGATTGGGAGGATGACATCGTGTCGATAGGTTTTGACACAACCGTCTTTACTGACGGCTCAAAGATGGAGTTCGGAATTGGTTCTGGGATCTTTTCTGAGTCCCTAAATGTAGCCAAATCCTTTAGGCTTACTGACTTTGCTAGCGTTTTTCAGGCTGAACTGCTGGCAATAAGGGAGGCATGTAAGATACTTACATAAATCCCAAACCAAAACCGAAATGCGGCTATCTTTACAGACAGTCAGGCAGCTGTCAAAGCCATTAACTCGGTCACATCCTCATCTAAATTGGTCCAGCAATGTCGCGATGAGCTTACGAGCCTGAATATTAACCTCGGTGTCACCCTGATCTGGGTTCCAGGCCATAGTGGTATCGTGGGACATGAACGGGCTGAAGAGATAGCCAGGCAAGGATCGGCTCTTCATAGCTCACTTGCGGATATGGTTAACATTCCTCTTGGTGCTATGAAGGGTAAAATCTTTTCTATCTACCAAACTGAATCAAACCGAAGGTGGAGCAATTTACCCAACTGCATTATATCCAGGAAGATATGGCCCACAAAACCCGTACAAACGATCTTCTACGCAGGCCAAAGCAAGACATAGCCAGGATTGTTGCGGTTAGTACCTGACATTGGCCCATAGGAGTTCATGCGGAGAAGTTGGGTATCTCTTACAATACCTTTTGCCGTAGTTGTAGTGACCAAAGAGAAAGTGAAACGATAATCCATTTCCTCTGCAAATGTCCTGCTTTGGCAAACACCAGAATGAAATGCTTTATAAAAGCATTCTTTCAAGAACTCGATGAGCTATCTGAGACAAAGATTAGAGACCTAATCTTTTTTCTCAATGCGACAAAATGGCTCTAACATAATCGCTATTAAGCTTCTCTATAAATCTATCCCTTTAAATCAAAGGTCAAACGAGTTTTTGGTATCAAAACGGCGGCGCACTACAGGGCTAATTGGATCTCAGGCTAGGTTGCCTTGAGATCGCCATTTTACCTACCTAAGTGGCAGTGTTGCGGATCTCAATTGAATTTTGTATCTAGTTCCTTCAAGACTCGTCATTTTTAAAACATATGAAAGGAAGTTTATAAGAAGCTTTAAAAAATGCACTCCAAAGAGAATCTTGAAAATAACATAAAGTTTCAAATCAGGTTTCAAAACACCACTTTTCTTCAAAAAAGGAGGTAACCCAAATATTCAGCGAAAGGAAAGAGCTTCCCATGGAAAAGATTGTTGAGCTCAGGTTGGGTTATTTGAATTGTATATAGAATTCTACCCTACTTTTAAACTTTTTTTATCAGCTTATCCTTCGTACCTTTAATTTTCATAGGTCTTCTTTACCGTCTTCTTAGTTAAATTTTAGAAATAATATTTCGTATGAGCTTTTCACTATAGCAAAAGCTTTCCACATAAAAATTTAAATACAAATATTCTCCCAAATCACATAAGATTACAATCAGATCAATTTATTCTAATGAAAATTAAGTCCACGTATTTGACCTTGAACTCATTTTTATTTTCCAGACCAACTTAAAAGCAAAAAAAAAAACAATAATAATAATAAAAATAATGAACGAAAACCAAAAAACCCGCTCTTTATTGTTAACCTTCTCAACCTCAATACCGCTCCACTTGCATATATCGCATCAACTTCTGTAGTATAACAACTTTGGCTGCCTTTTAACGACGATGAATTTCTCCTCCTGACACGATATGGCCACCACATACGGCACACTTTTTGGAAAACAACATAAAGTAACGAAAAAATGAAAAAAATATCTTGTTACCTTCCAAAAAAACAAAAACTACCTTACCTACCATCTGCATTTACTTTACCTTCAAAAAAAAAAAAAAAAACTGCAGCAGAAAATAAAATAAGCATCTTCAAAAAAAAGTATCTTTTTTATAAATCTACCTTCCTACCTACTAAGAACCAGTTCTTTGGCCTTACAAACGCGTGTATACTGTATTAAAATGTACACTTAATAGGTAAGTACCTCTATCTATAGACTCGTACACTCACTTATATCAGGTTTTGAAAAAGAAAAAAACAGAGACGCATGCTTGCTTACCATATGCAAGTGCAGCAGCACTCTGCAAATCTCGTGATTTGAAATGTGAAAAATAAATTACACTCCTCTTCAATCGATTAAGCTTGATTGAAGACTAAAATATAGAAGCTTAGTATCAAACTTATGCTAAAACAAGTTTTCTTGAATGGTTTTGTCAGATAACCCTCAAAAAATTGGTAGGAAACAGACAGTTTTTGCAATATCTGGGGTACCTCAGGGGAGAGTGTTAGGTCCTATATTGTTGTTTTGGATGGTTTTCTTTGTTTGTACGAAATAAATGTGTTTTCTCACATCTAAATCAAACATTTAAGAACTCTCCTGAGAACTTAAGAGTCTCAATAAAGGAAGTTAAAGATTCTTTTAAAAAATACGTCGATTCGGAGTGTAGTGACATCTACTGACTTTAACTTTAAACACTCCTCGCCCTTTTCGTCGTATTTTGTATTTATTTATATTCCTTTCTGTCGTTTGGCTGCTTTGGATGGTAAATTTCATGGACATTCTCCGCCTTGAAAAATCTTGGTCTTCAAAATGGATATGGATATATTGGCACGTTAAAGGCTCCATCTTTGAAATGGAAATAAATTTTGAAATCTTTCGCCAAGGTACCGTTAGGATATACATAGAATGGACGACGACGATGGAGGAAGACATGTTGATAACGATGAAGAAGAAGATGATGATGATCATCAACATCGTTTGCCCCCAGAGTGCAATATAAAGTATTATTTATTTATCTTCCAGTACAGTGACTGTTTGTGCAGTGCAGTGTGCATATATGCATGCATCGTTTTTGAATCTCGCTCAAGTCGACAGACTGTTGCAGATTGTTGTAAATTATAAAATACAAAACTGGGCGTGGCAGTCGATTAAAAATACCGCTCACTGAATCTCATTAATTCAAGTGGAGAATTAATTTCTTTGCATAATCTAGAGTATCTACATACGAGTATATAAAAAAAGCCATTCTACTACTATATTTGCACAGAGACGAGACGTCAGTCAAGGTTAGTTTGAGTTTGAGAGATTAAGATGAATTTTTGGATGCATGCAGATTGCCAGAGATACAACCTCATGAAGCATATTACAGCAAGGTGGAGGTTTGGAGGTTTTGAACACGATTATTTGCCAACACTTTGTTGCATGATGTTGGTCTTGTGCTTCTATTTTTGGGGCTTTATGCTGCATCTGGCTTTTCTGATAGCGTGAATAATTTACAAGCTTTAGCTTTTCAGTCCAACCACAATGGCGTTCAAAGGTGTCAGTATTAGATTATGAAGTTTTGCAAAAAGGTTGTATGGATAGTTGAGTTCTCCACGTTGCGGTTTACTATAAACTTATCTTTGCACCATTTCATATGAGACTTGTTATACGAGGGAGGCTATATAACTTTACATACTCGTTAACCCACAATAACGTCGACAACGACAACGAAGTTATTTACAAAATTTTGTGAGGTGACCCACTCGAAGAGTTATGTTCGCCCGATTCAAGTCAAGAGTCTATATGAGTATGAGTGGTTTGTGACAAGGTAAACGTGCCGGTATGTTTGTTGAAGAGAAGACGTGACACCAGAGACCAGAACTAGTGACACGTTCAGGTGTCAAATTGCGGCGCCTCGTGGGCGATTTCAACGAACTATTGAATTGTTTTAGTTTTTAGATGATGATGACTATGGTGGCGAACTATGTTATACGACTACGACGACGAGTGACAATGCTTTGGCTTGGCTTGACTTGATTTGATTTGACTTAGGTGATTGTTGGGTTATATAAGTGATTATTAATAGAATGTGAATTCAGATTTGATTTGTCATATGGATGGAAGGTTTTAATATTATGGAGGTTTTTTTTTCATTTTTATGTTTTAATTTGTAAAGTCTCTACCATAAAATAGATAACTTTGTCACCTTTAGGTGATTGGTGGTTTGATGGATTTTATTGGAAATTTATTTATTATTTTTAAAGAGATGATTGAATTGGCAATTTTAGTGCTGAGAAATATTTTGTTGTTAAAATGTTTGAAGGTTAGTTACATTTTTGAGACATGTTGTCAATTTATGGTAATGTCACGAAACAACTTTGTCCCAAACAAGTTTTTTTTTTAAGAAACTGGGAACCCACTATTTTCTATGAGTTTTATATCTTGGGAATAATCTCTTAAATCAATGGGAGACAGAAATAGTTACTTTAAGATTAAGCATTAATTATAGGCTCAAGAAATTTTGTCCCAAAATGTATCAGTTTTACATTCTTGCAAATATATTTTTCGTTTGTTTTTGAAGAGTAATAATAGGCTAAGGAAATAATTTCAATAGGTTTTTGATTTATATTAACCAAATTATTGTGTCCTAAAAGTATTGTCCAAATAGTAAACTGCTCAGTCATTTTGTTGAGAAAAATAGTAGTATTATTATAATATTGCCCTCAAATTTGTGTTATACTATAAAATTTCGGACTCAGAAAATCTCGTTCAGTCATGAAATTTGTAAGTAAATTGTGTCCCAAATAATTATGCTCACTTTAATATATGAAAATCACATCCTGCAGAAAATTAAAGACAGAAATGTTAACTGTAGTAAAAATGTGAATTAAAAGGTTAACCTCAAATTTCATAATATTTACAAATGACACTATCAGATTCTTGTCCCAAAACTTTTTTTTTGTCATATCAAGAAATTTGTATGAAGAAAACTGTATGTGCAAAAAAAAGGTTAAACATAAGAGAAAACACTGCATTATTTACTTGACAAAATAACATTTTATACGTCATTCTTTTGTCCCAAAATTGAACTAAAATTGATAGAAAAAATAAAAATGTAAACATTAAAGAAGACATCTCTTTACTCTTTGATGAATTATAGAAAAGGCAAAATATGAAGGCTAACTTCAATAAAAGTAGTACCCGTTGTTAGAGGTCTTGGGTTCGATCCCTGCCTATGCCACCTAAAGTTTTTTTCACGAGTGCTGCCTCTTGCGACGAATTGATAAATTCTCCAAGAGTAATTCTTGTCATGAAAAGTCCTTTCTCAAATTTGCAGTTCGGATTCGGCTTAAAATTGTAGGTCCCTTCCATCCCTGAAAACAGTACTCGCACACAGCAATGGTTGAGAGTTGTCAGTCACTATAGGCCCTAGTTCTCAAACAGATTATTGCGCCACCCAGTTTATTTTATTTTAACTTTAATTAAAATATTTCGAACAGAAAATTCTTCAATTTGTGTTGTCCGAAGAAACTTAGCTATTTGATAAATTGAACTCCAAAAATATTGAAAATAATCTAAAAGTACAAGAAAACCTGAATAAAGTATGAATGTCCCAAAGCATGTTTTTCAAATGAAACCTTATGTCTTAGTTTTTTATCACTTATTTTTCTGGGAAACACCAAAAATAGGAAAGAAGTTTTCAATAGAACCGATACTATAGTAAAAATAAGATGTTTATGTATATTTATGTCCCAAAAATGTATGTTTCAAATTCTCTAAAGCACTCAAATGTAACGTAATATATAAACACTTTCGTTTAAAATTTGTACTATTCTGAAGAGAGGTTAGTTTTTCGGTCGTACAAGTCTAATGTCGCTCTTCCCATGTCATTAAAATATTCAACAATTCCTGCCTTTCTAATGTCTAATCTTACAGTTTTTACCACCTAAGTAGTAAGTCTTAGTTGCTTTAGCGACCAAAATACTCTGAATGGTTTATGTCCCAAAAGTTCTTTAAAAATAAGCTCTTCGATAAACTAGTTAGAAGGAAGAACATATTTTTCCTATGCAATTTATGAAAATTAAATTTTAAAATATTTGCTGTGCCCCAGAATAAATTTGACTCATAAGTGTACGTATTTTCAAAAGTGCGTGATAACTATACTAGAAAAAAAAAATAATATTAACTCAAGAAAATAGAAAAACTGCATACTACATAAACATTTTCCAAAGTATTTTGTCAACAAGATTCTATTTTCAGTTGAATAAATCGAACTTAATTGTCAATCAAAGACGTTTATTGATCAAATTCTTCAAAAAAATTGTGTCCCAAAATACTATGTTTCGTATTTTCTGAAGCAACGAGTTTAGTTATTTAGATAAAAGAAGTTGAAAAACAATGTCAACACTTAAAACTGAATGTAATAAGTTCAGGAAGACTGAAAATTCGTACTACCAAGTAAAGAGATTAGTGAGATTAGTTATTTAGCGAATGTTGAATGCTTAACCCCTCTCTTACTTTCAATGACATTGCAATTTCTAAATATTCAAAAGTCTTCGTTTTACAATGATTGTACTGCCAAAAAATACTTGTGGGCTACCTTAGTGTAAAAAAAAGATTGTGTCCCAAAAATTCATGCATCACGTCCTAAGGCGTGAGTCTATATTATAATACTGAAGGAAATGCTCTGAATAATTGATGCAAATATAAATTTTTAAAATAAGTTATTATTCCGTGCATTTATGACTTGGAATTTTGTCCCAAAATTAGATGACCCTCAAAAATGATGTCCATAAATTCGAAAACCTTCTGAGCCTTGTAAAACTACTTTACTTTTTTATTTATATGTAATACACTAAGTCTAATAAATTTAGTTTTAAAACGATGCAATAATTCACTTTTGAACACACAAGGTTTGTCATAAATGATGTACATTATACAATTTTGATTGCTTGTTTTATTTGATGTTGAACAAGAAATTAAAAATAAATTACTGCCACACCTTTATTTATTTGTTGTACATAAGAACAGCTCGTATGTATGTACATCAAGTCTCGTTAACTCGAGTAATGTTAAATTTTATTTTTTTGACCAAAAACAAAAATTTATTAAAAATAAAAATACAATATTTTGCTAAATTAATATTCACATTCCATCCATATTCCGGTTGGCCTGAGTCTGTGAGTCTTCAAGTCTGAATGGTGGTGGTCTACCTTTTTATTTTTATTGCTTTATAAAAAATTCAAATGAAGTGACAATAATAACAAAACAATACGCGTAATAAAAACATGATAATCAACAACAACAAAAACAACAAAAGGTAAGGGCGAAAGACACCAAACAAAGAGACCTCAGAGAGGCTTCAAAATCGGTACATTATGCATTTTTATTGTTGTTTTGGGTTCTATGAATATATCAACTTTTAAATTTTATTGTTGTTAATTTTTTGTTGACAACTTACTTACGAAAAACAAAAGAACAGAATTCTTCTTCTTTTTCTTCAACGACTTCTACAGAATTTTGATAAGAATCTCAAACCATCATCGCGTCAGGAGAGAGAATTTAAGAAAAGGCAACCAGAAGTTGAAACATAATCACATTTTAATATTCTTTAAATGTACCAAGGCCGATGTCATCAGTCATCAGTAAGATGGGTTTTCATTTCAATACGATAAATGGAAAAGACTCTCGGCATTAGACACACAAAAAGAAAATATCAAATTTTCTTCTATTTTAAATTTTTTCAGCGAGAATATAAGGTTCACCTTTTATGGGACCATAAAGACAGAAGAAAGTTCAGGTGAATTCAAGCCTCACCAGGAACCTATTAGAAAAAAAAGACACTAGGATCTATTCTTTTTAGAAATCACCGGAGACAACGATGATGAGGGCAGACGATGGACGACCGACCGACGGAGATGTCTGTTTTTCTTTGGGCCTTTCAGCAAATAACAAAACAAAAATAGAAGACGAACGTCTTCCTTTATCCAGAACATTAGTTTTTCAGGTATATTTTTGTATTCATACTTTTTTCTATGAATAAAAGAAGAGGATATGACCTGTTGTTGCAACACAGGATGAGGACAAGTCTTGCGCATAGGTACAAAACAGAAGCATGAGAAAATACGTTCGTGTATACACGATATTGAATTTGAAAAAAGGGAAGAAAATGCAATATTCTGAAAGGAAACCTTCTAGGATATCTTGTAGTACTTTTTTGAGAGCGAGAATTTGAATGCAATCGCAGTTTATATTTTGGCATGTGATTAATAGGTGGGAGTTTCGCCCTCGGAAGGAGGCAATTATTTAAGGCTCAACCACTTAAATAGGGAAGTATATCCAGACCTGTGCCAAAAAGGTAAGGAATGAATGAAAATTGCTAGCTCTTAATAGTTTTAGGGGAAAGACTGAAACTGGCATGCGAAACGAAACTTAGCTTAATTAATTTGCTTCTATTTTTAAAGTTTCTGTATAAATATTTAATTTGAAATTACATAGAAGATAGAATTTCAGTTTAAGGTTTCATGTGAATAAAGATTTGACCAAACATGGAACACTACGTTCAGAATTTTTAGTTATTAAATTTTTTAACTTGAACTTTAACATTTTTAAAAAGTTTTCTTCTGTACTTTTTAGTAAAACTAAAAAAAATCGAACATGATTTGGTACTTCAATCGATTTTATGAGAAAAAACATCATTACTGACAAGAATACGTAATGTCCCAACTTGTCCCAAGGAATTCAAATTGTATTTCTTTGGGTAATTAATAAAACAACTAAATTAAATCAAAAATTATTTAACAGGTACAGTCAAACTTCCTTAACTCGAACTTCTGAAAGTCGAATTTCTCTATAACTCAAAATGTTATTGAGAATTTTGATTTTTCAACCAGCAATTCACGAATTTAAAATGTCAGCAAGAGAAAATTGTAGCCATAAAATATAAGTTACCGCAAAGTACACTTCCGACCACTTTGAATAACAGAGAAAAAAAATGCTGAAACTTCACGAAACAAAAAAACCTGTTAAATTAGATCTTATTGACAAGGCTTTCTCCAAATGGTTTACGGAAGCCAGGAGTGAAAAATTCCCGATTTCAGGGACAATTATAAGGAGAAGGGTAAAAGATTTGCAATTAAAATTTGATAAATTCAAAAAAGGTAGGTTCGACGTGACAATGAATTGTACATAAAGAGTTCTTATGTATGTTTACAATATTTTTTTGTTTCAATTGGAA
Source organism: Eupeodes corollae (assembly GCF_945859685.1). Classification (NCBI taxonomy): domain Eukaryota; kingdom Metazoa; phylum Arthropoda; class Insecta; order Diptera; family Syrphidae; genus Eupeodes; species Eupeodes corollae. Next base: position 128,632,520 of record NC_079149.1, read on the forward strand.
ATGGCATTGTTCAAAAAGCACTATCTGGAGAGAGGGCCTCAATTAAACAAGAAGACTGCGAGCATTGGAAACAAAATGTTCTACTAAAACTAATCGAAGTTTACAGTGAAGATGACATCTTCAATGCCGAAAAAACTGATTTTTTTTAAATGCCTTCTAAATAAAACATTGGCTTTTAAGGGTGAGAAATGTCACGGTAGTAAACATAGTAAATAGCTGGTAAAATGTATGATTGCAACAAATACGAGTGGAAAAGAAAAACTTAAAATTCTTTTGATCAGCAAAAGCAATAAGCCACGATGTTTACAAGGAGTAAAGTCTTTACCAGTAAAGTACCGAGGAAACAAAAAGTCGTGGATGGTAACTGAATGTTTTGAAGATTGGGTTAAGGAGTGGGACAAGGTAGTCTTAAATCAAAAACGAAAAATCCTTTTTTTTGGTGACAACTGCAGTGCCCACAAATCACCAACAAACTTACAGGCTTTTATGACAGCCGCCTTACAGCCAATGGATCAAGGTGTTATAAAGATTTTAAGTGCTTCTACAGAAAAAAAATCATCAGCAAAATACTTTCCAAGCTGGATGAGGGGAATGTTAGTCCAAAAATTATTAAATTAATGTCATGGAACTGTGATGTAAAGAGCGCCACAATACGACATTCATTTATAAAAGCTGGATATGGAATCTTTCTAATTGGGATGAAAAAGACGATTTAAGTTTGGCAGAGCTAAGAGAAACTTACGCAGACTTTGGTGTGCCTATAAATGAGTTCAGAGAAATGCAAGAGGATTTTACAAAATACACAAGACATAATATGCAGACTTCCAGAGTACTTTAACTTGCATAGTAAATTATTGTTTGTCATAGGCAGTCTGATGAAGAAATTTTACTTTTGGTTGCATCTGATGAAGTGGAGGCCATCAGTGACGATGAAGTTGATGCTGATGCAGATCCAGGTGAAGGCTTAACTGTGCAGCCGAAACAAGATAAGATCCATGAAGTTTCAAAAAAACAATACGTGATGCTCTTCTTACTGAAAAGAACCCGCCAGATCGTTTTTTCAACGTTATTAACGAAATTGAAATTTTTTATAAATTAAAATGCAATGAAAAAAAACGCCAAAGTATTATTACTGATTTTTTTAAGCTTCTGTTAATCACAAACCATTTTGTTTTCTTAAATAATATTCCATTTAATAAAATAAAAATAATTAAACCAACTTTTGTCTCATTTCTTTAAATCGAAGTTTATATAAGTCGAATTTTTTTCCTTTCATTTTGAGAGTTCGACTTATGGAAGTTTTACTGTATTAGAAAAACAAAAATTCGTGCTTCTTTACGAGAGAATATCCTACAAAGAGTTTATCCCAAAAATTGATATTTCTTAGGAAGTAGACAGGACAGCCCCAGAATTATCTTAAAATTATTTTTCTTTTAATTTTAAATGGTCTCCTGACACCGCAAAAATCGTGAACCAAAATATTAAGGACTCAGTTTTAGAATAAGGGGTATTGCAAAATTATTCATGGTTTTCTAGTATTCAAAACATGTGAGGCAATTATTTCATTTCTACATTTTTAAAGTTGTACGAAATTCACACTAAGATAATTTTCAAATGATTGACATGAAATTTTGAAAACATCTTCAATTTCTTCAAATTGTATTCTTTTTTGTATTTTTTGTTCTGTGCCATTTTTTAAGGCTTAAGTTTTTCGCTTTAAAAGTATTTAAAAGCATCTGATTAAAAACTTATAAATTATAGAAGGTATTAGATCGACCTGCAAATAAAGCCTATGATCTTAAGGGTTTGTTAAATGCATTTAAATTTGCATCAGTGACTAAATTGTCAGGTGACATGAAACTTGTCTAAAAATTATGATTTGCCAGGAATGTACGACCAGTCATTAGTAAAGTATTATTGAAGACTTTGTGCCGTCAGGAAAATATTTTCTTGATTCATTGTGCAATTATTGTCCAAGAAAGATTCAATGGAAAAATGGATCATGAAATCTTTACATTAATTTTAAAATCTTGAGTCCACTCAAAAACACTAAATTTTGCTTAGAAATAATGTCCCAAACTATTGTGCCCCTTTTAATGTTATCCCAAAAAAACTTATTTAATGTCCCAAAGAACTTGAAAGAAAATGAATGAAAAACGAGATTTCTGAGATGGAAATACTGAAATTTAAGTTTGCCGTGTTTGCAATATATTCTTCTTTTGGGTCAACAAGGAATACAAAGCCCTGTGTGCATCTAAAAGAAAGAAGAAAAAACCCTTTTAAGTATGTTCCAAGCTGGTTTTCGGTCGGGCTTCTCAATCACGGATCAAATATTTGATTTCAAGGCAGCATTTGACAAAGTTAACAGACAGGCTTTGATGTACAACTTCATCTAGTGCATCTGTATGGGATGGAACGGACTTTTCAGAAGGGTTTGAAACAACTTCAGGGCTGTATTTTAAGCCCATTACTTTTTGCTTTGTTTGTTGATGACATTTGTAATATACTCCCGGGACAGATATCGTTTGCTGATATACAAATTAAAGGTCTGTTTTATGCTGATGACAAATAAACAGGCTGAATGCATTTTGCATGGGGGTTAATCATCAATACAAGAAAGACAAAGGTGATGATTTTTGAAGCTCGTCAAAGGAGAAGACAACCCGACGAAAATGGTCTCTCAATAATGTAATCATCGACGTTGTGCAAGAATTTAAGTGCCTGGGTGTTTGCATTACACACAATCTCGATCTTTCATAACATGCCAAACAAAAAAGTAATGAAGCAAAACTAGCCTTGAGTATGATGGGGAGTAGATTTTTTGCAAACCAAGATATCGATCTCGCGTCAAAATACCGTGGTTTTTATGCAACGGTCAACACTTGTATGTGCTATGGTGCCCAGGTTTTCGGCTACATAAAGCTTGAGACGTTTGAATCGTTGCCGAGATATTTCTTCAAACGATTATTCAGACTACCTAACTCAACGCCTATTTATGCTATCTATGTGGAATCTTAAAGCCAACTATGATTATTTGATAAGGGTCATGAGAAGAAATGGAACAAGTCTTCACAAGTCTATCATGACAAGACTTTTGCAAACTAACGCTTCTCCATTCAAGGACTGAAATTAACTAGCTTATGCAGCTCATTTATCATTATTAGAGTCAAATGTTCATAAATGGCAGGGTATGTTAACGGAGGTAACTGCGAAAATAGACGAAAATATTTATAACCAACATCTATCCAGAGCGAATTCAACATTGCCTAGGAGCACTTATAAGAATCTCAATCACCAAATTTTCTCAGGAATGAACTATTTTCGTAATGAATACTCGGCAGAAATTATAAGCTACATATTTAGAGCACGTGAAGTTCTAAACTTAACTTAAACTTTATGCCTCATCGAGCAGATTTACCCCAAATCTGTTGGCCTTGCAATAGAAGAGAAGATGAAGATATAAACCATTTCATTGCCATTTTCCCAATACTGCAGGAAATCCGCCGACTCTATTTTGATGAGAGCTACATTTCTCCAAGCATATTTAAATTCTTAAAAAATCCAGTTACTGCACTTTAATGCATCATATTTTAGTGTTTCAAATCATTTAAAAAATGATTTTTTTTGTGTGTAAACCATTTTTTGAATAATAAAGAATTAATCTAATCTTATATATATTCAATTTCAAAACCACCAAGTTCCCTTTCTTTAGAGCCTTCAAATTTATACTTAGTGTCTGATTTTAATTAAGCGAAGTAATAATAAACGAAAGGAGTTGTGCCTTATATGTAATAAGTCGTAAAAAATTTACAATTTTTTCGGCTTTTACCTTTAAATCTAAGGTTACTCAAAAGTTAAACAACAATTAAAAAATGATTTATATATACTTTTATTTCATACACAACTAAAATTATTATAAAACTTGACAATGTTAAGGCCCAAAATTTTATGTCACAAAAGGTTAACTCTTATTCGTAACACTGTAAAAGTCTATAATATATTTCGTCTTAATTAAAAAAGATTTTTTTTTATTTTGAAAATGTTATTTTTAATTTTATCTTTACAATTTTTACGAAAATATGATGACAATTACTTTTTCCATTTCACCGTGAAAAGATGTTTTTAAGATTTGTATCTGGTTTTATAATTTAATGCGTTTATTTTTATTGTTTTCAGGTATGAAGGCATTTTAAGTAAAAGAATAAAAAACTATGCGTGCGTGTTACAAATTGGCTTCTAATGGCTTCTTTACCTACCACTAATTTTTGTCTTTCAATTCTAATTTTATTTTTATGTGGTCAAGCAGTAGGGAAGTTAGAATAAAATAAGGGGACACCATATAAATGGTGAGTTTATTATTTTCTTTGTTTTTCCCAAACAGAGAAGTGGATTATTTTATTATAACAATGTTGAAAACATTAAATTGTTCTAAGAAATAAATAATAAAAACAATAGAACCAGAAAAGACGTAATTATTTAGAATAGAATAAAAAGTATGAATGTGATAGTCTTCCCTAATTGATGGGAATTTTGTATTGCTTTGGCAACTTATCACCTTTTCTTTGATTAATTTCTAAGTTTTCAACTGGTTTTGGAAAGAAACATAAAATAATATGTTTGAATGAGGTCGCTTGAAATTTGCTTTTAGAAATTAATATCTTATCGCCACTTAGTTTTTAAGGTTTAACAGTTAAAATTAGTTTTGAAGAACTTGCCACGCCCACTTTTTATATAAGTCCAAAAGAAATACGTTCTTTTTACGTGTTTTTTTTTTTTTTGTTTAAACAATATCTTTAAACTATATAAAAAGAAAGTTATACAAACTAAAAGGCACAAGTGAGTCATTTGTACGATAATAAAATTTATTTTAGTTTTAAATTTAAATATGTAGTAATTTATTGTAATTGGTCAGAAATTTTAAATTGAAAATTTTAAAATTTTCCACGTTTCTAGGTCCTTAGGATTTTAAGAGTTGAGCTTGGTACATTGGCGATACCTTGTTTCGTCGTATATAGTTCAAAAAAAAGAAAAGATATTGACATCAAATAAAAATATATTTATAAATAAAAATATATTTATAAATAAAAATATCAAAATGTGCGAACTTTCTGTTAAATTTAAAAAATGGAAATAATTTTGGCTGATCCCAAATATCACATAAATCAATAATTATATCGACTTCAGAAAATGGCAACTTACGGTGTTACATAAGTCAAAATTGATTTTCAGATCAAATGTCTTGAAAACAATGAAATGGCTTATTAACTTCACATAAGAAGTTATTGTAATAGGTCCGATTTGTCAAATTAAAAATTTCGACATTTCAAGGTCCCTAGAGTCGAAATAAAAGTGTGAACGTACATTCGTATTCGTATTTTTTATAAATCAAAAAAAAACATAAAATAAAAATTTGTCACCTCGAAAATTTTACAACCAAAAAATGATTTTATCTCCAAAACAATTTTGTGCAACGAATAATAACGTGTTTAAGATCTGGTAAGATTTTGAGAAAAGTTTGACAGTTTTTTTTTTTATAAAAAATTAAAAACTAAGAAAAACATTACTCAAAGTTGGTAAAAATTGAATTTCGTCTCAAATATCTTTTCAAAACTTTGAGTTATTGGCCCCAACTAATTTTTACTTATAAGAAACATTGTTTTCAACATTTTGAAATTTTTTAAGAAAAATCGAATTGACAGTTTTTTTATAAAAATTTAAAACGAAAAAAAACACTTTACTCAAAGTTGGTAAAAATTGAATTTCGACTCAAATATCTTTTCAAATATTTGAGATTATGGCTTTCAACTAATTTTAACTTATAAGAAATACTGTTTTCAACATTCTGAAAAATTTTGAGAAAAATCGAATTGACAGTTTTTTTACAAAAAATAAAAACCTAAACAAAAAAATTAATAAAAGTTGGTAAAAATTGATTTTCGAGTCAAATATCTTTTCAAAACTACGAGATATTGGCTTTAAACTTCTTTTATCTTTAAAAAAATATTGTGTACAACATTAAATAAAATTTTTAGAAAAATCGAATTGACAGTTTTTTTTATAAAAATTTAAAACCAAAAAAAATCACTTTTCTCAAAGTTTTTGAATTTCGACTCAAATATCTTTTCAAATATTTGAGATTATGGCTTTCAACTAATTTTAACTTATAAGAAATACTGTTTTCAACATTCTTAAAAATTTTGAGAAAAATCGAATTGACAGTTTTTTTTACAAAAAATAAAAACCTAAACAAAAAAAATTAATAACACTTGGTAAAAATTGGTTTTTGGCTCAAATGTCTTTTCAAACTTTAAGGTTATGGCTTCAAAATAATTTTAACGTACAAAGAATATTGTTTTTAACATTCGGGAAAATTTCGAGAAAAATCGAATTGACAGTTTTCTTACAAAAAATAAAAACCTAAACAAAAAAATGTATAAAAGTTGGTAAAAATTGATTTTGGACTCAAATATCTTTTCAAAACCTTGAGTTATTGGCTTTAAACTACTTTTATCTTTTAAAAAATATTTTTTTCAACAATCTAAAAAATTTTGAGCAAAATAGAATTGACAGTTTTTTCTACATAAAATAAAAACTTAAAATAAATTTAACAAAAGTTGGTAAAAATCAATTTTTGACTCAAATATCTTTTCAAAAATTTGAGATATTGTTTTGAACATTCAATAAAATTTTGAGAAAACTCTAATTGACAGCTTTTTTATAAAAAAGAAAAACCTAAATAAAAAACAATACTAAAACTTGGTAAAAATTTGCTTTCGACTCAAAAAGCTTTTCAAAACTTAAAAATATTGTCTTCAAATTTTTTTATTTCACAGAAAATATTGTTTTCGATATTCAGTATTTTTTTTTATTAAAATCCAACAGACCCTTTTTTCATAAAAAAAGCAAATTTGGTAAAAATTGATGTTCGGTTCTTGATATCACTCAAATTTATTTCATTCATCCAATTTGTAAAAATTTAAGAAATGCTACTAAAATTGGTAAAAATTTGTTTCCGACTAAAAATCTATTTGACAAAACTAGATTTTCAAACTTAACTATTTCTTTACATGAAGAATATTTTTGGAAATTTTAAAGTTTTTAAAAATAATTCAAATGATAACTTTTTTAACCCAACACGAAAAAACCTATAAACTTTTAAGCAAGACAAATCGACAGACGGGATGGGAAGTTATCAGTGTGGGTTGCATCCCACCCTCTTTTTTTACATTTGTTGAAATTTTTTAAAAACCTTTTTGATATTCTTTCACATATAAATTAAAAAATATTACAAAATAGATTAAACGTCTTCAATTTTTAAAGCTTTCAGAAGTTCGATTTAATGACAATTCGCATTACAAAAAATATTGTTTTAAATTTGAAAAGCCTCGTTTTTTAAAATATTCTACTAAATCATAAATTTTTTAATGGAAAAAGTTAACTCAAAATCAACTAAATGACAGTGAAAAGTCAGACAAAACCGTAATTCATACAAATTAGGTGTGGTATGTTATTAATCTTCAAGCCTTTCATGCATTTAATGTGGATTCACTTTATGCATCATTAAGCACTTAAATGCAGCACGCAATCCATGAAACTCTTAAGATACAATCAAAAATAAAAACGAATGAAAGAAGAAAACTCTTGCATGAAACATGATGTTAAAAAAAGGCATACCAACAAAAAAAAAACTAATAATCTTTTAAAAAATGGATAAAAACTTTATAAGATGCATGTTGCTTCAACACCACACAAAATATTTCGTATTTATATTAAATATAAATTTAATTTAATCCCAAAAGTTAAAATGATGCAAATAACTCGTGAACAATTATTATTTATCTCTTTTCTAATCTGTCACACGTTTATTTTTGACATTTCTGTTTCTTATCTGACAAGCAAAATATGAAGCTGCAAACAAATTGTTTGTATCGTAATTATTAAAAAATGCCAAAGACCAAACAAATAAAAAGAAATAATTAAAAGATTTTAAAGCTCGTTGGCCTATGTTGTAATATTTTGTTTGACCGTAAGTCCCAAAAAGTATATAAACCTTAAACCTCGATTACATGATGGTTAATTTAACAATTGCATAAGCGTTTGGTTTGCAAAATGTCAAATGTCAAAAGTGACAGCTGCCAAAATAAAGGGCTATTTAAACTTCTCTTATTGGAACATTTTGTACTAAAACTTGACACAAAGAAAAAAACAAATGGATACAATTTTCACACGTGGTGATATTAGATAATAAAATCGAGAGGAAAGTGAAAGGAGTTAAGAAATAGGTGAGCACAAAATATTTATTTTCCTTACAAAAGTAAACAAGCGAATAATAATAAATTAAATTGAAAAATAAAATGTTTGCAAGAATTAAAGACATGAAGCTTAGCTACAAAGACTTTCAGAAGTGTGGAAATAGATGTTAGACTGGTTAGCTGAAATTATTTTGTGTTGGTTGTCTTTTTGTTGCAAATGTAAAAAATTTTAATTATTTCGGGAATGTGACGATAAAAATGAAAGAATAAATCAAAAAAAATATCATACATCTGAAGCATAAATCATCTAATTTTAAGGAGAGCAACAGAAGTTTAGATGACGAAGTTTTCAACGCTCTTCTCGCTATAACTGCTTGAGCCAAATGGGCTTACTTTTAGGCAAATCACTAAACTAAAATTATGTCACATATTACTCGACAGCTTTTTAAAATTGCCGTAACATGAAAAGCAATAAAGTAAATCTTATACTCTTTTGATTTATTGTCTAAAAGGCATATTAAATTCTTTTAAGTATCAATATCTTTCAAGAAGTCCAATTAAAAAGTGATAAGTCTTCTAGTAGTTTTTATTTCACTGATTTATTACTACTGGAGCATCTTTTTTTTTTTAATCTGCAGCTAATTTTAGATTTGTTTCTGAGACGAAATTTTAAAGAAGTATAACTTCTTAAAAACCTCTTTCATGTTTAACCTCTTGACACAAATAAGAAACATGAGTTTTAAATTTATCGATTTTTTCTTAAATTTAATTAACAAAATTCTTTATATCATTCTAAATGACTTCGAACAACAATTTAAATGCAACTAATTCATTTTTCAAATAAAAAACTCTCATATGAAAATAATTTAACCCGAATCCGATCTGGATCCGCATCGAGAACGTGTCAAACATGCATCGCCACTTATCTTATTTAAAGGTCTGTCTTCTATTTCCAATTTCAATTTGGTATAAATTGTGTGTGGCAACTTATTGAAGGAAAAAATCAGTAAATTTAAATTCGAAATACAAAAAAAAAGATAAAAATAAATTCATAGATAAACACCATCAACAAAAACAACAAAAAAACACCAACCCAAAAAGGGAACTTCCTTCAGCAGGAATAGATTTGGATTAGGGTCTGTAAGGGAACATGAACATTGAAACTTATAAACCTACTGGAAGAAAAAAAAAGATTGTTTTTAGAATATATTTGTATTTTAATTAGAACATTGTGTTTTAAGATCTTTTTCTATTCTATTTCGTTTTCAACTGGGAAAAGAAACGAGGGAGTTTTCTTTTTCTTCCTGATAAATTGATAATTCTAAAATTTACGGCATAGAAAAGGGAAAACGATTTCTTCAAAATTGTATGCTTAAATTTAATTTGTTAATTTATTGCATTTTAAAAGGATTTCTCATTTCCATGGAGAAAATTAATGTATTTTTCACAAGATTCAGACATTAATTGTTCATATCATAGTTGAAAAATATGATTTTAAGTTTTTGAAAAGAATTGGATAACACAAAAAAAATCAGGTGAAATGCCTAAAGGTATTGACGCAATAAAACATCTTTTGAAAAACAAATAAAATCTGAAAGAAAATGTTTTTAATTTGATTTCTAAAAGACTAACAAATACTTCAGTTGTTCAAACATTCAAATATATTTCTAAGAAGAAAAAAGTATTTTCTTTAATCTTCTTTAATCTTACCGAAAAAGAACAATAAAATGTTAACTACAATATTAAAATTTCATATTTTGATTCAATCAAGGACATCCTTTTATTTTGTTTTTAAAAGTCTGTCAAAATATTTGACAAGTATTTGTTTTCTTTGCCTAATTGACGTAAACAAGTTTTTGCTTTTTGAAAATCGAATTTAAAACTCTATACACTGAGAGAATAAAAATTGTTTTTATTTTTCAATATGGTTGTTAATGATTTAATGGTGATGAATATTAATAAAACTAATAAATAAATTACTTAAAAATACAATATTTTCTAAGCTTTTCTATACTAATCGATAAAAGAGATCAGGCCAAATTTGCAAACTAAAATTAAGGTGAAAAATAGACTCCATATCTTGTTAAAACGCCTGTTTGGACTTTAAACTAAATTTATATTATTGACATTTTTGAAAATTTTGCAGTCACTCTCTAAAAATGAAAATTTTATATCAACCTGACCCAAGACCCAAATATGAAATTTCTATGAGAACTTTTGCTTCTAATGCATAAGGAGATTTCTGAAATCACAGAAATATAAACCGACCTAATTGACACAAGTCAATGTCAGAATAAACAATTTGTTTTTTAATTTTTTTTAAAGTCTTTTTGTTTTACTTTAATTCCAAAATTTTCATTGTTTTAATTAATAAATAGAGGTTCAAAGTTCTTTATTATTGACGAAAGACTTAAGAAACTTAAGTCAAGGGTAATTTACAAAACTTTTTCGAATATTGTATTCGTTTTGCTAAATTGGAAAATAGTGACACTTGTGTAAAAACAAAACCAAACAAACCTAAGACCACAGAACGGACCAATTGAGATGAAATGTCAAAAACTTAGAAACTCAATAATAATATTGCCTAAATACAAAATTTCGAAAACAATATTTACGAAAAACATTAATATTTTTCAATATAATAAAAAATCAAAATAAAAAATATGAAATGTCACTAAATTTATTTATGTTTATTAAAAAATCATTTTTTATGTGCATATTTCACTTACAATATTTTAATTATATATTTTTAAAAATATCAAGATTTATTTAATATTTGTTTAAATGATCACATAATCCACATTTTCAAGGATCCTAAGATTTCATTAAATTTGATTGCTGCACAAGAATATAAACAAGCCTTTTGGAAAGAATCCAATGGGGGACCCTTAAAATTGGTTAGCAAAAGAATTACAACGGAAACTTTTACGTGACCTAACTGTCGTCGAAAAGTTTTACGTGTTTCGTTGTTTTAATTATATTTCTATAAACAATGTATATAAGACCTTAAAAACTTAAACGTAATGTTCGTACTTGCAAAATCATCGTAAATAAATTTAAGAGCTCAATTTAGTTGAAGAGATTCTTTTTTGAACCGCACATTAAGAATGAGGAATGCTAAATCCAATTTAGATTTGCCTTTCATGTTAGTCTTATTTTTTTTCTAATACTCGCACTTTTTCAAAAGTGTTTGTCTGTAGAAAACTGAAATATAATTATTTAAAATACTGCACAGGCTATCAAAAATAAATCAAACTATTGAAGAGTAAGGAAACATTTTGCAAAGCCTAAGGTCACAACAGAATTTTCGAAAAATCATTTATTTTTAATTTTAAATGGACTTCAAAAATGATGTCCCAAGAGCTAATGCGAGGGAAAAACCTTAAAATACTTTGCCTTTGAATATATCACATAATTCACATTTTCAAAAATACGTTTAAAATATTTTCGAAATTTCTCACTTCATTTCATCAAAGTTGAAAAAAAAAATTTAGTAAATTTGACAATGTAAAGCAATAAAACTACAACAGAAACTTTTAAATCGCCGAAAAGTTTCATGTATCGTTGTTTTAACGTTATTTTTATAAACAATGTATCTTGAAATAACAATTTTTACAACACTCCCTGTCACTTCCGCAATACTTGCACCATGAATGCTCATCTATTAATTAATTTTGAAAATATCAGGAAGAAAGTTTCTTTTTCAGCCGCACATCAAGAATTCGTTAACACTTAAAGACCAATGTGCAACTGTAAATTCTTCCCTATTTTCATAATTCTCGCATTTCACAAGTTAAAAACTATATGAAGTTTACAATTTATAAAAGAAACACCACATATTTCTCATCAGTTATTGTTTAAGTTTTGTAGTAGAAAAGTGAAAAAATTAATATTTAAAATATATCAGCTATTAAATATATCAAAATCATCAAGCTATGTAAGAGTGGCTTTAGGACACTTCAGAATTTTCGAAAAACCAGTTGATGTCTTCAAAACCTTTAAGTACTCATTGTTAGAATGTCAGAATTAAAGGAACACATTTTAAAATTACTGAATTTCTACCATTCAAAACTTCAAACGCGTTCGTCGGGATCATAACACAGACAGTTTTCAATCGAACAATTTTTGAATACAACTTGGAAAGTGCAATCTCTTTGAAAGTTCGTAGCAGATGCAGAGATCATCATAATACTAACAATTATGTGACGATTTGTTCGTCAACTTCTGCACTTCTCTAACTTAGCAATGAGCAATTTGGTAAAAATCAGTATTTCGCACTCTTAGAACAGTTTTTAAAGATAACCAAAAAATTATTGGCTCATTATTATTCAAAACTACCTGCCGCACACCTTTTAATTATGCTTTTAAAAACAATCTACACACGCGCATTTTTGGGGCCTCTAGGCTAATATAAGTCCTTATGAGTTTATAAATTATTTAGTTCTTTTTCAACGCCTAAGATAAAGGCGAAGTTTTCGAATTGACTGAAATCGTAACATTTAAAACTTATTTACTACAACAAAATATCAAAACAATACAAAAAATAATTTAATCCAAATAAACTAAATTTCGAAAAATTGTAGCCAGAACACAATATTGATGGATATTATTAACTTTCCATAGGAAGTTATTGTAACGGGTCCCATTTGTCAAATTGAAAAAGTTGACATTTTTCGACGTTTCAAGGTCCCTAGAGTCAAAATAAAGATTTTTAGAAAGATGTCTGTTCGTACGTCTGAACGTTAGCGACGTTTTTTCGTTGTCCATAGCTCAATAACCAGAAGAGATATCGACTTCAAATAAATTTTGTTTTAAAGATGATATAGCAGAAAGCTGCGGAAAGCCCTTTGAAGAAAATTGCGTGGGCTGTTTTTTAACATAGCAGTTTAAAAAAAAGGTGAACATTTTGGTTAACCCTTAATATCTTACGAACCAAAAGCGCCAGAGACTTAAATTAAATTTTATATAATAAATTGTAACGTGATTATTGAAAAAGATTCAAATAACGGTTTTTATAAATCAAAAAAACTGACAAATAAATTTGTCACCTCGAAAATTATACGAATACAAAATGATTTTATCTCCAAAAATAATTTTGTGCAACGAGAAATAACGTTTTTAACATTTGGTAAGATTTTGAGAAAAATTAAATTGACAGTTTTTTTACAAAAAATAAAAACCTAAACGAAAAATCAATTAAAAGTTTGTAAAAATTGATTTTCGAATCAAATATCTTTTCAAAACTTTGAGATTATGGCTTCCAGCTAATTTTACCTAAACAAACAATACTTAAACTTGGTAAAAAAATTAAAAATATTGTCTTCTTTTTATTTTACAGAAAATATCGTTTTTGATATTCAGTAGTTTTTTCATAAAAAAAAAATCTACAAGAAATAGTACGCAAATTTGGTAAAAATTGATGTTCGGTTCTTGATATCTCTCAAATTAATTTCATTCATAAAATTTGTAAAAATTTAAGAAATTCTACTTAAATTGGTAAAAATTTGTTTCCGACTAAAAATCTATTTCACAAAACTAGATTTTCAAACCAAACTATTTCTTTATATGAAGAATATTGTTGGTAATTTTAAATTTTTTAAAAATAATTCAACTGATAATTAGCTCAACACGAAAACCTACAAACTTTTAAGCAAAACAATTCGAAATACAAGATGGGAAGTCATCAGTGTGGGTCGCATCCCAGCCCTTTTTCTTCTTCAACATAATCCCTTCATAGACTAAAACTAAAATTCTTTTTAAAATACATTATTTTCTACCAAAAAAAGTTAGCTTTCCTAAACATTAAAGTTTCTGAAAATTGATTTTAAACAATTTAAACTGTGTCAACATTTTAATTCTGATTACAATTATATTCAATAATTCAAAATTTAATATCACATAAATTATCGTATAATTTGCTTGGTTTTATAAGAAACATTTACCAAGTAATTGTGTTTTCAAAAACAAAACTCAATTCGCTTGAATAAAACAATCGAAATATCAAACAAATCAATATCACCCACAAGCTAAGCAAAATATAACAAAGTATAAAAAAAACTTCCTGCAATGTAACATAATCTCACGACTTTACAGATTAATTACCGACATACCTATAAATATCTACTCAAAAGCAATTTGTCTCCAACTGTAGCCTGCTTACTTGATTATTATAAAATCAATAAAATTAAAACTTGACTTTCATACTAATTGATTAATCGATCAAATATCAATTTAGTTACGAGTGTCGAGGCATATACCTAACCTATACCTGATCTTGTTATAACTGTGATGCAATACAAAAATAGCAAACAAAACAAAAAGATATCTCAAAACGTTAGAAAATAGTTAACTAAGTAGGTACCTAATAGACGAATTGAATAAATCCTAAGGGCATAGAGCCCCCATAAAATGCACTTTTCAATCTATTTCCCTTTTTGATTTATAAACGAAAAATGCATTTGAATTTTATAAACAAAACAAAAACACTACACACACATTTCGACTTGAATTTTTCAAGCCATACACTCTCAAGACTTCCATCCAGCGTCCCAGCATCCAAAAAAAAGTACAACATACGGAGCGAGTTGTTGCAGAAAAGCACAATTTAGCCAAAAACAGGTTTAAATTTTTGTTTTAACTTTTGTAAACCATATAAAATATACAACAAGTATCTAGATGCAAACAGGCAAAATATAACGGCGCTTAGGCGAATCTCTTGTTAGCGTTAGATTCATTTTTGATTCTCTCAATTCACGATGAGATAAATTTTATTTTTATCAAAACTACCAACAAAATTAGACTCAAAAATAATGCAATTTGATTTAATTTTTTTTCAAGTTGAAGGAGAATAAAGATACAAAAATTTAGATATTTACTTTTTTTTTAAAACGACTTTATCCGAAAAGTTGCGCCAACTCCTCGCCTCACTGATGATGATGATTTTGACCACCTTATCGACACTTTTAGAAAATGATCTAAATGCACATATTTTAATTTTTTAATCAATTTTTAAACACACATTTGTATGTTTTCACATTTCACAAAACATTAGGAACTTCAAAAGCACCATTGGCGATATATTTTGAAACATACAACAGAAAGAAAAACTCTCGACAACCCGTGCCGTCGCGCAACAAGACTTTATGAAGTTTTGTATCTTTCACGGAAGAAGCAGAAGAAATAAACAAAACTATGAACTTCTTTAGACGTAAATTAGTGCAAACTAACAACAAAAACATTGAATTTTATAATCAAATGCGATATCTTTAAGATACACAACCCCGCAGCGGTAGGTAAATATAACGCAAATGCAGCAGCATCAGCTTCAGCGCATCCGAATTCGAATTCAAATTCAAATCCAAAGAAGACGAATAAACAAATTCAAAGATACAAACAAAATATGATAGAAAACAATAAACACAACAAACAGAAAATTTATCTAGATAAATTTAATAAACAACAAACGAAACGACGAACGATAAATGATAAATGACGACGACAAGACGCACATCGATCTTTTGCTTGCCCGCGCGTCTTACTCTAACCAAGTCTGGAATCAAACTGAAAAAGGTCGCTTTTGGTTTCGGTTTCGGTTCTCCACATAAATGATCATCATCATGGAGGCAAGAAAAACATCGTTATGTCGTTTTCGGTATCGTTGCCGTCGTTGTCGTCGTCGCAGTCTCGTAGTCCGTTTTATTCGGTTTATAGTTGATATTGTTCCATCTACCAACCAATTCCCAAGTTGATTGTGCTGGCTGAGCTGCTTAGCCTGGCCTCTTTATATAGTATAGATACTTTGGTTTGGGAGCTCTATATAGATAGATAGAAACGATCGGGTCTTTGCTGGTTTAGTTTGTTTGATGGAGGAGACAAAACACACGAGACAGTGGCTGGTGGCTGGTGGCAAGCAGCAGCAGGCAGGCTTTAGCTGCTAGTAGGCGATCCACAACACCACAAGCTAGCTTTAGTTTTTCTGTTTTATTTTTTAATGCAAAATGCAACAATCAACGATGCATCTGTGGAATAAGTTGATGGTAGATATCATTGTATTCTTTTTTGGATTTTTAATTTTGTTCACCTAAAGGTCGGGTAGAGGATTTGAAGTTGAAAATTTTCCTTAAGAAGTACGCTGTTATAGTCGAATTGTCAAATTTTGACATTTACGAAAACGGTTTACAGCACCACAGTAATGGGAAGCTGCAATACCAAAATCCGAATTGATTAAGGTTAAAACAACTTATTCACTACAAGTTGAAACAAAATTGTGACATTTTTGTGGGTTCAGATAGACCATCATTCTACAACTTATTCACTACAAGTTATAACAAAATTGTGACATTTTTGTGGGTTCAGATAGACCATCATTCACACATAAAACGTCTAACAAAAAAAATGACATTTCAATCAATATTTTAAGTGATCTGTCAATATCTGTCAAAACTCACCGGCTAACAGAGTAACAATGACGTAATCAAAGTGCGATATGTCACAAGAGAGTCTGTCATAACTTATGGTATTAAGAGAAGCGTTGAATTTGTATTTAATTTTTTGACAGTTGATTTCAGAAACAAAAAAAATGCGTACGTCAAAAGAAAAAAAAACTAACAAAAATACTTATTTAATTGTCATATTTACTATAAATGCCAAAAAAAAAATTGATACAAAAATATTATAGTTTGATTTTAATGGCTGAATCACAAACACGCTTCAGCTTCGGCTTCGTCTACGTTACGGTGGGCCTGCTGCGAGGTTGCTTTGAATGGCATTTCTATTATTTCATCCCTCCAAAAGCAAATATTTTGTTTTTTTTGACATTTTTTTACAGCTCTTGAGCTGTCACACAAAGAAAATGTTCAGAAAATTGAACTGGAGCTTCCGTTTGGAGTCACATTACGTTCTTTTCCTTATGATTGTCAAACGAAACGTGATAGCATACATTGAATTCATATCGCTGAACTCGTAAACGTCAGGCGAAGTCAAAGCTGATGCTTGTTTGTGATTCAGCCACAAACGATTTTAGCATCTTTTTGTCTCATTTATTAAATAAATCACTAAACATTTTAATATTTTTCTAGGTCTATATGATTTGTGTGTGTTTCTGACGTTTGAATTTTAAAATACTGATAGCAAAATGTTTTGTTTTTATTTAAAGAGGATTTTGTATTTAGGCGCAGAGCATAGAACTACGCTGTCAAAAAAAAGGTGTTTAATTCTTAGCTCAGACATATCAGAGTGAGGGTTTTTTGGTTTCTTTTAAGAGCTCAGAACGCTCATAGAACTAGGCTGTCAAAAAAAAAGATCAGTTTATAATTTTTAGCTCAGACATATCAGAGTGAAGGATTTTTGTTTTCTTTTTAGAGCTCGGAACGCGCCTTTTAAGCTCTGAGTAAAATTACCGAGCTAATGGCTAACTTCAGGTTTATTTCCTAATCCTAAAACTTTTGACAGCTCAGTCCTCTTGTGTGTTTTATAAGTAATCTACTTACAGCGTATTAGACGTTTTTAGGCTCTGTTCAGTGCTCTCTTTTGAGCTTATAAGAAACCCTTATATGTTGTTCTTAAAGTGGTGCCAATGCCATCAAAATAAAAAATTTGAAGCGGTGTCAAATTTTTGCCCGTTGTGAAAAAGCTTTAAGACAAAATCAACCTCAAAAGTTAAAGAAAAAGATATGACAGAACGCTCCATACATTGAAGAATTATTACTAATAAAAAACTTCTTTCAACATAAAGTACAGATCAGTCATGAATTTGACGTTTATAAGATTCGATTCAATAAGTTTTAAATATGGATAAAGACGTGTTCATATGCAACTCTTATGAGACGAACATCAGTCAAGATTTTGACGTTAATCAATTTTAAATGAGGCGACAAAAGCAGATGTTCATATCGATTTCTATTGAGATGAATAATTTTGACGTCTTTCCCTATTATCCCTCCTGCTTCACGATTTAAAAAGGAAGTGAGGCAAGACTTTGTAAAATGTTTGAATAATTTAGTAAGAATGGCAAAAAACTATAACGTGTCAAATCTAATCGCCTCAATAGACGTCAATTATGTCGTTCAAATTGGCCTCTTTTGAGGCGAATTATTTTAAAATTACATCACGCTTCGGACTCACTTACTGTCTAGTATTACATTCTAAGTGGGAAGGAAAAACAATTATGAGAATACAAAGTCACCTTAAAACACATTCACATTGATAAGGTAAATATGGACCTTATAGAACTGTCGCTACTTTTAGCAAATCGTTCACCAATTAAAACGCATTGCTTTCGCATGCCTGGCGCTGTCAACTGTCAAATTGCATTTTGTAAGGTTGTCAGTAGTTAAATAAGCAAAACAGACACTTTTTGTAAAGAAAATCTCTAAAAAGACGGGGTTCCGCAAGAAACACTCGTAGGGCCAACACTTTTAATTGTGAAAGGGATTTAAATAATCTATTTATGTATTCATATGAATTGAAGCATTTATGTCCAACTCTGTTGTCCACATAAATGATGTTCGCTAGGCTTCTTTTGGGTCTCTTCTTCGTTGATCTTTTTATTTTTGTATATCTAATTTCTTGTTTTGGTTTTTCTGTTATTTTCTTCATACGTATATATTTTTATTTTAAAGTTTATTTTTGTCGTTGTCGTCTTCTTCTTCGTAGGTTCCTTTTTTGTTGATCTTTTCTCCAAAAAAAAAAAACTATATTTTTTGGTTGATTCCAGTTTTCTTTTGCAAATAGAATTGTTTGTATATATCTTAAATATATTGGAGGATCTTTTCTTTTACCCGTGGATGCATTTATAACTTGATTTTTCGAAGAGTGTATAGAAACACAACACGTGTGGAGTTTTTGTTGATATACTTATTTTCAGATGTAATAAATTTGAATACATCAACATCAATTTACCTACTCATGGTTTTAAAAATAACTCTTAAAAATGTCAAAGGATAATAATTTTTAATTTATGTAGAAATTAGATGAAAATATTGAATGTAATGGAGCTCGAAACTACCATAGACAAACGGAGATGATTTTTTTACTTCCAAGAAAAAGTATTTAAAAACCCCCAAAACATTCAAACCTAAAATGGTGCTTAGTGTGATATAAGGGTCAGTAAATAAGTAAATAATAAGTAAAAAATGACACGAGAACTAGAATAATTACTTTTATGTCAATTTTGACATTTCATCAACAAATCAAAAATGTCGGATTCTCTTTGTTTCTTTTGTGGCAAGTAGATATAATTATGAAACGTCAAAAGGTCAACATCGTTAAACTATGAAGTGGGAAGTAGATACAATTATGAAACGTCAAAATGTTAACATCCTCAAACTAGCTGTGTTCTAGACATTTCTCATACTAAACTTTGGTCAAATGTCAAATTTGAGGAGTAAGGATGAAATGCTCTCAGAGAGAAACCAAACTGTCAAAATGTCTGGAACGAACTTCGCACCAATTTGAACGTTTTTTTAACGTCAAAAAACATAGTCGAGCAGACTTACCGAAGACCATTGATACTTTTTAATCAAACTAATCATGAATAAGAATCCCAGAAAATAAATATCGACAAAAGTAAACTTATTACTTATTTATTTGTATTTCATTTGTTTTAAAAAATAAAATTATTCCTTAAATTATAAAACTAACGTTTTAACGTTAAATCGAATTTGACAGCCAGGCCAGAAATCGCCAGAAGAAGTTCCTCGGACTAAATCTGTCAAAAAGGGGAAATGTTTTACTCTCTCGCGCACTCTTTTTTGTAAGAATTAGCACAACTTTTGAAATGTGGAACGACTTCGGACTAAAAATAACTAAAACTCTCAGTCTAAAACTGATAGAAACATAGGTCTGGAACACAGCTACTATCATTATATTTGAAAACACATTAAGTCTCTTCTGTCATGTTCTACTTTGAACTAAAGAAGAAGGAAAGTGAGTTTACTTTTGGGCCAATATTCAGACTTTTAGATCCATTTTATCAAAAACGGAGTAGGTTCTCAGAGCAAGTTCTCATAAATCTCTGAGCATTTACATTAAAAAAACTACGAAGTTATTATTTCATTCAAACTAAAAAAAAAGAGAACATGCTTCGAGTTTTGAGCAAGTACTCCATTGTAGTTATATAGCTCCTAAACTTAAAAGATAGAAAATTTGTTCCCTGTGTGACTTTAGCAAAAATTTAAAACCTTTGAATAAAGTTACTCCCTTACTTTTAGGCTTTATCGCGTAGTTTTTATTTAATTACCACACTATTTTTCATATTTCCTTGAGCAACGCAAGACCATTGCCGATAGTATCAACAAAGAGAGAAAAACTTCACTTTGAAGTATTTAAGTCATTACTTTGTTTTCCCTCAATATAAGTTAAAGACTTTAACTTACAAGTATAGAAGCGTAAGGTATCCACTTAAGTTTTTCATAAGCACTTGCTTTAAAAACTTTTCCAAAGTAGGTTTCTAAACTGAAACATTTTTCTCAACAATCTCACCTTATTCCATTCATTTAAAATAACGGTTTATATTGCTCATTTTTTGTTGTTTTTTAAAAACCTTCTTTTTTAAAGTACGTACCTGAAACGAGAAGAAGAAAATAAAAAACATTTTGATTAGTCACGACCCACATTCAAAATAAAAATTTAATTCACAAAATGAAGGAGTTTAAAATTCTTGTTAAGTCAAAAGCCTTTTGAAAAATATATATGTATTTAAAACCAGGAAGTATACGAGGAACATATATTCTCCTCGCCCCATCAACAAAGGACTCGCTTTTCGTCTTCACATCCCAGAAGAGTTTCAACTCAACTCGACTACGACTTAAAAAATAAAACTAAAAATAGGAATTCCTGTTTTCCCGTTGGGAGAAAAATATATGGTAGTAATTAACGTACTTCTGCATCTATTTCAATGTTGTACTTTGTCTTAAGAGAGGCGAGAGTCTCTAAGGTTTATTTTTTCAAAGAAGCAGCACAAAACTAGGAAAGAAAAAAAAAACAATCTTAAAGATGCACATCAACATCAGTTTTAGTTTGGTTTAGAAAACGCACTTTGTTTTGGTGTATGTTCACCTTTGGGGCCCGTACTACAAGCCCAACACAGTACAATCATCATCAACATGGTCGTCGACGTTCGTCGTGGTCGTCATAGTCTTCGTCGTCGTACACATCGTCTACGTTGTCGTTGTCGTCCTCTGCGTCCTCTTGTTGGTCTTCTCATCCTCACATTTTAATATCATCCTGGGTATACTCGAAGAGCATTTGGCTTATACCTTTAGGTTGACTTGACTAGAGCTGGAACCTAGATAACTCATTCACTCGTTGAATGATCATTAAAACGCAAGTGCGGACCCAAAACCAAAACAAAGCTATAAACTTTGATGCTACGTACGAGCGACGACGACGACGACGACGACGGACCGGACGGAGGAAGAAGACACACGTGTCGGTGTCGTAGTTGGAGTTGGAGTCGGACGAAATATACCATATCCGAATCCAAGTGACCTGAGTTAGACAACACAACATGGAAGGAAAAAACCAAACCTAGGGAAGCGAACAGTTTTAGACACCAAAAAGATGACTATTTATCTATAGGTCCTTCAGAGTCAACAATTATAGGGTAAATTAGACTGGTTAGGTTTTGATGGGAATTGAAATGGTAAAGTGAGCCTAATTGCTTCATTTATTTAGTTGTTTCTTGGCCCAGGTCTTTGAGTTACTTTTGATAAAGCGAATATTTTTCACTTAGTAATAAACATTTCTGTCTAAGGAAATAATTCCTTATGAATTATTTTCCTACAAACTTATTGGAAACTTCCGTTCCCTAAGAATAATTCATTCACTCGAAATTTTTCTCCCGAAATGAATTTCTTTAATAAAGTAAAGCACTTTTTCACTAGGTAATAAAAATGAATTCTTTTTTTTGTTGACACCATTTGGTGGTATCGTGAAAGCCAATGATTTGCAACCAAATTTCCCTAAAAATTCTCACCTGGATATCAATTTGATTCGGGGAAAACTTTTGAGAACCTCTTATTTTCGCAAACTTGGAGAGGGGAATATTCTAAGGGATATTTATGACTTTTCACATGTAAAATTACTAAAACAATTTGGAGCAGTTCTATCCGGCACCTCGTCCTTGGAGTTATACTAAGGATCTGGCCTTAAAGGTTGGTGGTTGTGTCGTCGGGCTGACTTCCTGGTCACGTAAAAACTTCATAGTTGCCTTAGATACGGACGGATTCACTGTTGACAACCTACACAAACAAATTAAGGACAAAGAACTTCGGAATTTTAGGTCCCTTAACAGACCACGTGCAGCCGAAGAAATAGCGGAGGCTCTAGACTGCTATAAAGCAGACATCACCGCCATCCAGGAAATACGACGGGATGGGCCGGCATGACAGCGCTTATTTGGATGCAGCTTTGTCATTGGAGCGTCCTAGCTACGATATTAAAATTGTCCTTAGCGATTTTAAAGCCAAGCTAGGAAGGTGGAATAATCGGAAAAAAACACGAAAAGATCGACAACACTTCCGACAGCAGATTCCGGCTCATAGATTTTGCTGCGGGCGAAACGTCATGGTAGACCGTACACGTTTTCCACATCTCGAAATCCACAAAGGAACTGGGACTTCTCCAGATCAATCTACCGTCAACCAGATTGACCATATTGCGATCCACGCCAGACACGCTTACAGCATCATGGATGTCCAAACTTTCCGAGGAGATAACATCGACTCGGACCGCTACCTCGTTGTAGCCAAGGAAGCACTTCAGGTTCCCAGACCAAAGGCAAAACATGAAGGTGCTGGGAGAAGGTACAACGTCGAACGTCTACAATCGCCAGAGATCGCCAAATCCTTTTCCGACCGAGTTACAAGTAACCTCTCTCGAAGTTCTCTGCCGCCAACACAATGTATCGAAAACCAGTAGCAACATTGCCAAGATGCAATCAGGGAAGCCGCCTCTGATGTGCTGGGTTTCAAACAGCTACCAACGAGGAACCCCTGGTTTGATGAGGAATGTCGACAGGCAAATGCAGCCAAACAACAGGCACGCAAAGCGGCGCTGCATTGAAGGACGAGAGCTGCTCATGAGCTCTATGAGCAGAAGAGGCGAGAGGAACACCGACTTCTCAGAAGGAAAAAGAGAGGGCATGAGAATCATGCGGTCGAAGATGTTTGGAGGTTTAAAAGCGGGCAAGTTTTATGAACAGGTGAAACAAAATTCACAGGTACATAAACCTACAACCGAAGGCTGCAAAGACGAAAGCGGAAACATCATAGTGGAACCGTAGTCATTGCTGAGGATATGGAAGGCCCACTTCTGCAGACTGTATAACGGCGACGACGAACTGAATTCCGCTATCAAGCAGGATGATCCATTCAACATAGACGACAAAAGCCAACAATCCCGTCCTCGCGACTTAGACGAAGTAAAGATTGCCATATCTAAGCTGAAGTCTGATAAAGCCGCTGGAGTGGATGGCTTGAATGCCGAGCTCTTTAAAGCAGCTGGAGATAAGTTGGTTAGGAGCCAACTTATCGGAAGGAAGCATGCCCGACGAATGGAACCTCAT
This sequence comes from Eupeodes corollae, assembly GCF_945859685.1. Lineage (NCBI taxonomy): Eukaryota > Metazoa > Arthropoda > Insecta > Diptera > Syrphidae > Eupeodes > Eupeodes corollae. Next base: position 128,656,337 of record NC_079149.1, read on the forward strand.
TATTGTTTGCCCGATCTTGAAAAAAGAAGACCCTCTAAACTGCACCAACATCGCCTATAAAATCTTCTCTGCCATTGTATGTGAACGTCTAAAGCCCATCGTCAACAACCTGATAGGTCCTTATCAGTGTGATTTTAGGCCAGGAAAGTCCACCCACCATCTTTTCATCGATTTCAAGGCCGCATATGACAGCATCTACAGGGACGAGCTGTATAGTCATGTCTACAATTTGTTTCACTACACATTTTCCGGTGTCGTGAAATTCCCTCGAAAATTATCGCTCTCAAGTGAAATTGCCAATTTTCCTGCAAATTTCTTTCCCGGCACAAATTTATTTCGAGGAACTTTTGAACACCACTCATGTCCGCAATGAGATGTGATGAGTAGTGGAGAGAGGGAAATAAAAGGTGAAATTATTAAACAATCGAGTTAAAGCTGTTTTGCATGTGAGCTTAATTCCCTAGAAACAGTGGATTCATCGCGTGACGGAATATCACGTGTAATTTGGAAATTGCCACATCAATAACAAGATCAATTTAATTCTTATTTATTAAACCAGTGGAAACATTTTTCACTGCTTTTAAGTGAAATCATTTTAAATGCCAAATATTTCTTGCTTTTTCACCTCTATCGTAAAATGTTCATCTAAAGTGAGAAAGAACTCCACAAATTATCTCACAGACAAGATGCAAAATCTAGAGTGAACTTCTTTCTCAAGAAGTTAGTTTCGGTTCCATTCCCGATTAGTTTGTGCTGTTTACAAAAGTCATAAATTAATCGGTAATTGGAAACATTTCTGCAAATGGCGCCCAGAAGACACAGAATTAGATTATCGGACAGGTTCTACAATTTTTGCAAATGGCGGAAAATGTCAGTTCTACTTTGACATTTGTCTATTTAAGAGCTTTAGCAGACATGATGAAGAAGTGTTATTTTTTTTTGCAACGCAACAACAAAACTGACTCAAGACTATTGCAACAGAAAACACAATGGTGTTAAATTTACATCTTTATTTGACAGCTCAACAAATGTCATTCAGTAACAGCTGTTATTCATTTGCTTTTTAATCGAATAAAAAGAAATATCCCGAAAAAACTGCACGGAGAAGGAAATCTATTTTATTTGACAACATTCAAGAAGCAGGAAATTTTGAGTTTATAAAAAGATTTCTTCACTTAGAAAAGAAGCCACTGCTGGATGTCAACTTACAACTAATGAGGTGAAAAACATGAATTTTAAAATCATCTTTTTCGAATGCAAATGTGTATAGAAAATCATAGCAAATTAACAAAAATCAATTTTACAAAAACCAATTCATTTGAGAACAAATGTCAAATATTGACATTTCCGTCAGAGTCAAAATCTAGTAACAAAAACCTTTACTATACTTCTAACGATGGTTTACTCGTCGGCGATGTCAACTTTGCTTTGCTAATTTTTAAGTGACACCTAAACCAACATTGAGCGAAATTTGACATTAAGAGCAAAAATGATTAACATTTTTCGTTAAAAAGTATCAACATGTCAAAATTCGGGTTTCGTTAAATGATAAAGAAGAATAAGTTGTCACATTTTTATTCATGAGATAGTTTTGGTCACAATTTAACGTACAATAAAAATTTTGTTACTTAGAGGAAAATAAGCTTTTTTATTAAAAATGGACAGACTAGTTGTAAAAAGATCTGTTTCACAAAATCAAACTTAACGAAAGATAAAGTGACAGTAAGGTATTAAAGACTTTAGAATTCTCTCCGAAGTCTCTTTATATTGTTTTTGTGTCATATTTTCCATTCTTTGTTTTTTAATTTTTTTTTATCAGTCAAACTATTAGCAACAGGTAAAATAGATTTGCTCTATCGTCGTTGTTGTCGTCCGTCGTAGTTGTTGTTGTTTTCGTCGTCTTTTAGCTCTGGGGATTCTTTAGAATTTTTCATTTAACCTTTTTTGTTGTTGTTGCTGTTTTGCTTTGCTTTCTATCAGGAAACTATAAAGGTAGGTACCTTCCTCCTCCGGTATAGGTCCTCGTAGATACGATGAGGAACTTTGTATTGTGTGATTTGAAGTGTCTACGGGTTGTACAATTATTATTATGGTGTAGCAATAAAAGTGGCTCCATGATGGTTTCATATACAAAATGGGTCTACACCAAATAAAAAAAAAAAAAAAAAAAGTTGAATAGAGTTTTATTACATGAGTTGTTCAGGTTCAGGTGAATGTGAATGTTAAGAGGACCTTAATCGAAAAAATAAGTGTATAAAAAAAGGTAGCAGAGCTCAGAGCTCGTAGATCTATACACTTCATACTCTTATAATAAAACCTTTAAGTGCGGCACATACGAGTACCCTACACACAACGCTGTACGCACGTTAAAATAAATGAGTGTGACTAGTGGCAAATTAATGATATGATATTTTGATCCTTCTCTTGCGGTACACAGAGTATACTGCTTTTTACAGTGCAACTTATTGTAGATAGAGAAAAATGTTGTAATAAACTTGTGGAACAGGAAGACGCTGATATGACAATACAATGTGGCAAGAGATTATGATAATAGGTAATGCTATGCGAGTACCTAAGTTGGAATATTTCAGAAGTAGAAGGAGTTACAAGTCTGCGTGGGATGACTTTGACTTTTGTTTGACAAATTAGAGCGGTTTACGAGTAATAAGCCATCAGGTAGTAGAAGTCGCAGTAGGTCGCAAAATAAGAAGAATTGAACTGTAACTAGAATGTTAGGTATAGTGTAGGTTGTTGTAGGAAGACATAGGTAGCACTAGTAGTAGAAGCTGTATTTATGTTGAATATTAATCGTGTTGCGGCTGCCGCCTTTGTCATATTTGGCAAGAGAGGCTAAGTGCTTTGAGATAAAGTTGAATTTCTTTAAATACAAAGTTGTTCAGTCAAAAGAGACGTATTGGAAAAAGGTTAATTCTTGGGAGTACCTAAATGAATGGAAAGAATTCAAGTTAAAAATTTAGAACTCTAAACTATTTCGATATGCATTTGGTTTTGCTTACAGCAATAATCCTGTTTTGTTGGGACTTAATATTTAGTACAAAAAAGATTGCCAAAAAATACATCGGCAGGAGTCAAGGTAAATGGTTGATTGACTAACATTTTGCAAAATAACTTACAATAATACAAATACAAATAATGTAGCGTTATGGTTAGTAGGTGCGAGTCATGCCAGAGGCCTTGGGTTCAACTCCTATAATCTAATAGCTTTTTTTTTCACGGGTACTGCCCGTTGCTAGGAATTAAAAAATTCTCCAATTTTATGAAAAGAACTTTCTAGCCATTCGGATTTGGCTTAAAACTTTAGGCCCTATCCATCCCTGACAACATTACACGCACGGAATGGTTGACAGATGTATGGTCCTAGGCCCTAGTTCTCATAGGACTTGAATTAATACCTATTAGGTTTTATTTTGACGGATAGATGTGCTGCACATTCGATGTGGAATCGCTAGAAAATGTCGTAGGACTGAAAAAAAAATTGGCACCTCGAAAATTTGACGAATAAGAAATGATTTCATCTCAAAAACAACTTTTTACCACGAAAAATAACGTTTTTAACATCTACTCTGAACGTCTAACTTGTCGAGTTGTAGAAGCTGAGTAAACTAAAAGACGTTCTTATCCCTCTACCTTCCCAGAATCATCACCCATTCCCACATAAACAAGGCATACTAGCCTACGTTTATGTAATGGAGCAAAAGCTAGCAGCGCTCCTATCTCCTATGCTCCTTCTCACTCTAGGTAGCCTAGATGAATTGCTGTTTCTGAATCCCAATCTTTTCCTTACATATCAGAATGATGATTAAACATCAACTGACTCCTCACCCTATCTCCTCCTCACCAACCACCTCTCATCTGTATTGGGCTGGATCTAAGGTGTTAAACGACCCGTGCCGATGATTAGCCTGCCTTGGAGTCCAATTCAAAAATAGCCCAGTCTATAACGGAGTATCCGGATACCTGGCGATCTCCGGATTAACTAGCCTTATCTGTACTTGCGAATCTCTAGGCAGACGGACCTCTTGATGTACAAAAACAAAACAAAAATGAAGAAAACAATGAGACCGGTATCTCTTCAGGACCGGGCGGCAGTTTGACGTCAAAGCCTGTTGCCGTATCTCTTGCGGCCAACAAAGAGAAGGGAGTAGTGGCTAACTATGGACTCTCCTCTGCTGATGGTAGCAACGAGAATATGCCTTATTTTAGTAGTGGCAGGGTTGTGAAAAATGGCCCTACCACTACAAATGAGAGTACATCCAGAAATGAAAAGGCGAAACCCTCAAAAAGCCTTTATAGACAAAAGCGGCAAGCCGCGGTAATCCTAAAGGCCTCTGGTGCATCATCGGAGGCTAAAAGGACACCTCAGCAAACCGCTAGCGTCGAATGGACTAAAAGCATACTTGCCACAACAAGGACCAGGAAGGACTATACGTCTAAAAGAGAAAGGTCTCTTGAGGGTCGGTACCGACACTAAAACCGTCTCGGGTGCACAACACCAGCACTCCCTTCAATCTCCTCAAGAAACAATACAGTTTCAGTGACGTCGCGAAGGGCAGGAGCGATGATAATGGCACAATATCGGCTGATCGTTGGCAGTTGGTCAAAAATCGAATTGACAGTTTTCTTACAAAAAATAAAAAACCAAAACAAAATTAATAAAAATTGGTAAAAATTCATTTCCGACTCAAATATATTTTCAAAAAAATTTTGAGAAAAATCGAATTGAAAGTTTTTAACAAAAAAATACTTAAACTTGGTTAGAATTTACTTTTGACTTAAATAGCTTTTAAAAAATTAAAAATATTGGCTTTAAATTTATTTTATTTCATAGAAAATATTGTTTTTGATATTCAGTAATTTTCTTATAAAAATCCAACAGTCCAATTTTTCATAAAAAAAAAAATAAAATCTATAAAAAAACAGTACGCAAATATGGTAAAAATTAATTTCATTCATTCAATTTGTATTTGTTTATTTAAGAAATGAAAGAAGTTTAGAAATGCTACTAAAATTGGTAATTGTTTTCTACTAAAAATCTAACTAAACTATTTCATTATATGAAAAATATTGTTGGTAATTTTGAAATTTTTAAGAATAATTCAACTGAGAACTTTTTTAAGCCAACATGAAAAAATACAAATTTTTTAAGCAACACAAATCGACAGACGGAATGGGAGGTTAACAGTGTTGGTCGAATCTAAGCCTCTTTTTCTTAGCTCATTGGAAAAATGCACAAGTAAATAAATAAGCAGAAATTAGTTGAATAAATTGTAAAGAAATTCCGCCGAAGTATCAGAGTTAATCTTGAGTGAATTCATAGTGTTAAGTTTATTGAACACTTCTCTACGATCACAACCACTCGAGAGGGTATCAAACATACCAACAAGTTAAAGGGATGTAAAACTTAAAAACTTCCGTCAAAAGTCAAACTCTAACCACAAAGGATTTCACTTCACCTTTTATCTGCATGACTTTTTCAAAACACAAGGGTTTTGAAAAACTGTATACATTTTATTACATTGAAATTTGAAATATTATGTTTCTTTGAGATTAAATACTTCATCAAAGGACGTAAACAGAAATGTTTCTGAAACTAAGTACGATTGTTACTATTCTGAAAATTGCTGTTAATGGCTGACAATAGCTAAATTTAATCCAATTGTCTGTTCATGCAGATTTCATCTTAGTCTTACAATTTTGATGATAAGATAATAAATTTGCAATAAATGTAAGATTTTAACAATTTTATCTGGAAATTTAATACGACTTATCAGACACCAGGTGACAATGACGTTCTTCACAACATACAATTCACAAAAAAAATTAAAGTTTACACAGTTTCGAAAGGGATCGTAGACAAAAACGCAAAAATCTTTTCTGAAAGGCTTCGAGTCTTGTGAAGTGTACGGCGTAGTAAGGTGACCATACTGTAAAAGCATGTCCCAGAACTGGTCTCACAATTAAAACAAAAAGTAATTTTAAAACATATGGATCATGTAAATCACGGCCAAATCTCTTAATAAAACCCAGAACTCTATTTGCTTTTTTAACTATGACATTAATATGTTCATTAACTTTTTTGCGTGTAAAACTCATGGTTTTACATTTGTTAACATTTAAAACAAGACGATTATTATTGCACCATTCCCTGAATAATATTAAGTCTTCATGCAAGAGAAGACAGTCAGGGCACATATTAGGAGAAACGAATTTTGTATAATCGAAACCAAGTCATTTATAAATATAACAAATAGAATAGGACCAAGGTGACTACCCTGGGGGACAACAGAATTCACAACAATTGAACTTTAACGCTCATTACGAAATTTAACACTATAACGTCTATCTTGCAAATATGAGGAGAAACAGAAGTTAAAACCTCGATGTAATAGTTTTAAAAGCAATGTTTTATAAGACAATTTGTCAAAGCCCTTGCTGAAATCAGTAAAGATACAATCTACTTGTACACGTTTTTCAAAAACATGTTAACAAATGGACGTAAAGTAAAACAGATAAGTAACAGTTGAACTCTTTTTAACAAAACCATGCTGGTTATCACAGATAATTGAACTACAGTGAAAAGAAAGGACTCTACATACGATTGACTCAAATAGTCTAGGTATCACATTTAGTTTAGCAATAATTCGGTAGTTCATTATTACGTTTTTAGGACCTTTTTTGTGTACTGGAATTCCAGATAAAAGGAAACAGCGAGTTACTTAGAGACGATTTGAAAAGAACACATAACGGTTGTGCTAAATACACCGCGTCGGGACCAGACAAAAACATTCGTCAAGTTGTAGGATACTATTAAGGACAGTATCTTCACTTATAACGAAATTGAAAGAATTTAAGTGGGGAAATTTAAAACAGTGGTAGATGTGTAAGGAAAACTGATAGTATTATAATCAACAAAAGCATCTTTGAAGTAGTTTGCAAATAAGTTCGCAATTATTCTCGGCTCATTACTATTTGATGTCGAATCAGTCATTAAGTTGGTATCCACATGTTTTCTTCTTACGATTTACGAATTTCCAAAAACTATCAGGATTATTTTTAATGTTTAATTTAATTTTCCGAATGTAGTCATCATATAGGATGTTAAAATAGTCAGTGAAAAGTGTTCGTGTTTCATTATACTTTATCCAAGCTTTGTTCCTTTTGTTTTTTAAGTTTTTACCGTGAGAATCAAACCATGGTGGAACACTAAAGTTATGTCGAGTCTTTTTAAATGGAATCAACTTGTAAAAACAGGCCCTGCGGTTTAAGTCATTGCATCGACTGAATTTAAACCTAGAAATTTAGGTCTTACGCTTTTGATGTTTTTTTAAGACGAAAAACAGGCAAACAAACAAAACAGGTTTTTACAAAATTTTAGTAACTAGTTTTTAGGAACGCATTTAAATATTTGTTTCTGGTACTGCTTCTATATTGCCTTAATGATTACCAAATAAATATTTGTACACGAACTTATTTGGCATTTTTTTGAAATTTAAATACAGATCCTATTTTTTAACAATCTTTTCTAATTCAGTAAGTAATTTGTTGATTATTATTTTTTAAAAGAAATCCTCCAGCGAAATAAGAAGTGACTTTTAAATAAAATTCCTTATTGTTATTTATACAATATACAATACTAAATTATACTTTTGAATATTCCTGGATTGACAATAAAAATTTGATTTCCTTCAGAAAATTCTCGTTTTATGCTCTGAATAACTTTTTAAAATAAAATGAATCTAAGCCAAAAAATTAAAGAAATTATACAAGAACTGAAATAAGGCTCCAAATTTTGTGTTTCTTGCGTATGTCTTTTTAAAAAAAAAAAACAAAAAACACCAAATTTGAATTTTGAAAATTGAATATTTGAGATTTTGGGCATAAATTTTACACACTTTTTACACTTCGAATTCAAAAGTTCTTACAATTTTAAAATTTCGTTATTCAGTTAAGGATTTCAATAATCAGGTTGCCAATTTCACGCCTTATCCGAAATAAACATTTTAAGCAGAACCAGCCAAGAAATTAAGTCTATCAAAAATCAGCATAAAAGTAAAATAATTAATATTTAAAAAAGACAAGTAACCAAAAAAGAAAAATGAGGAATATTACCAAAATCGATACACTTACCCCCTCGTACCCCCTCGTACCCCCTCTTCACCACTTCTGGAGTCTATTCTTCTTCTTCTTTTTAAGTCACTGCGTTTTATTTAAAATTTAAAATACATCAACTCATTTTTAATCAAATTACAAAAACCTGACTTTTCAATCACGATTTATGAAAACATTCATTCCTCTCTATTTATTCAAGAACCAAAATGTATTCTTTTATTGTTCATTGATGGAAATATTTGCATTCTACACAAATAAAATTGAATTTATTTTTATAAAGTTCACTAAGGCGTATACGTACTTTTTTCATTTAAAACAATTCTTAACAAATCTTTTTCTATTTTTGTTTTTATTTAAGTTTAAATATTATAATTCTATTTAAAGAATAATTCCATCTCACATATTATCACAAACATGCAGATGAATTATAAAATAACGTGAAGAATATTTATTTTTTCCTTGTTTTCTTTTGTGTTGCAGATAAAAAAGTAAATTTATATAAAAAAAAGCCAAGGAACGTAAATTTACATTTTCTCTTATCTTATTATCCTCGTGTCTCCCTTACAAAATCCACTTTAAATTTATTGAAATTCTGAGAAATTGATTTTTCCTATTTATTGTTTGTTGATAGGAAAATTCCAGAGTCAAAATAAAATACATAAAAATCAATTTTTAAATCTCATAAACGGGATATAAAATTTTGAAAACGAAAACACTTTATCAATTCTTTTAACAATGAATGACATAAAATGAAATCTCCAAAGTCACCCCCTACACAAAAAACAAAAACCATCAACTGTCAATTAAAATCCACTTCCGTCCTACATCTGGTTGTGATGTGACGTGATTTGTCCCTTAAATTTATTAAAATTCCTAACTACACCGACGGAATGACGGAGTCACGACGACGATGAAAACGACGCACGCCAGTAAAATGTGTTCCCCCTTTTGTTGTAAAACTAATGAAATATTTACTTTTCAATTAAATTGGAAGCCACCACAATCAATTTAAACCACAAAATCGAATACAAAATTGTTGCATGTCATCTGACACCAGATTCTTCAATCAAAAATAACAAAACAGAAAAACAACAATGATTAAACAAAAACAACAGAATCACAAAACTCATCTTTCGAGAGATATTGAAAACCGCCATTGACGTTAGGTGATGCTGTGTACCCTATATTAAGATTTATCAATCATCCCTCGAACCAAACCCTTCCTCGACCCTCCTTGAAGTCGAATGGCTGGCAGCGGCGGTGGCGGTGAGTTAAGTATCAGAAGTTAAGAACGCTCGTGTAACCAAACCAAACCAAAACCAATAATAAAAAGCAAAGCAAATAATTAATCGAATCGAATGACGGGCACATTTTTAATCAATTGTCTCTCGTAATATTACCGATATATACCCGTAGCTGTAGCTTTAGCTGTAACCGTACCCTTAGCTTGAAAACGCATTCAGTTAGAAAAGCGACTGTGAGGCGTCGCATATTGAACAAACATCATAGCAGAACCTCGGTCTTCCCATTACACAATCTGTCACAAGATGGGACAAAAGAAGAAGAAGGAAAGTTCTCTCCTTCTCAAGAAGATCCATCGTCATCCAACCTTTGGGTGCCATCGTCATGCCATGCAATGCCATGCTGTTCCATATGCCGACGACGACAACGAAACGACGCCACAGCCGTCGGTAATGTGCTGTGCTATGCTGATGTCGGTAAAGGCCGTGCTTTATATTTATTTGCTGAACGCATTCGGCGAAATGCAAAACCCATGTCAACTGTCATATGTGCATAAATTTATAGCAACGTTGTAATTTTATTTTAAGAGCGATAAGGGTGTAACAAAAGCACCAACAACAACAACAACAACAATAACAACAGCTACAGCTACAACGACAAACGGCCTAGAGACAAAGAAACTTTAAGGCCGACAACGGAACCATATCGCTGAGGGAACCAAGTCAGACACCGAACCCAGAGGCAGACGATGCAATGCAGCAGCGGCCGGCGCGGTGGCGATAGGATGCATCAATGCTGATACTGGGATGCAGATGCAGACGACGCACGATGATTATGATGATGAGGAAGATGATGACGCTCCAGCTCCACATGTGTGTATATGAATGCGCTATTATTGGAGCTAAGCTGGTGGCGACTTGTTTCAACTACGACGAACGACAACGACGACGACTCAATTTCAAGTCTTCAAGGCGTGGGATGATAAATTGAAAACGCACTTTGAATGCCCCATTGCAATGATTCCACTTGGTGATTACACGGTTGAAGTTCCCAATGAGTTCTCGTTTTCTGCCCTGCTCTACTCTGCCTCTTCATAATCCAGAGAAATGTATGGGTATCTCCTTTCAACCCGGAGCAACCCAGGAGCATTGTGATTACGCGATGTAATTGCTATGCGAGCAGATTTTACAATTAAAAACGAAACAAAACAAAAATCACACAAAAGTGAAAGAAAGAGTGAGCGATAATCCAGGCACAATTATGTTACTTTGAAAAGAATATCAAAGGAGTTCTGATGATGATGGGTGAAAAAAGAAGAAACAAAAATTAAATCCAAAGCGAATGGAATTTAATTGCGAAAGTGGCCAAAGTGTAATACGCAATTAGCTAAAGAATCAAGACCGTTTTTTTCTATTGTTGTATAAGGTTTTGGTACATAACAATGAAGTACATTCAGGGAGTGTGGAAGAATTTGATGTTGAATGTTGACAAATGTCTGTCAGATTTTAAAGAGAAAGAGTGGTCTTAATTTAGAAGCATTTTACGGGCAAAAACCTGAGGTGGATGATTTTTGTTCTCAATACTGAAAATAAAGTCTTCTACATCCAAAGAAAATATTTTTACTCTTTATGAGTGGCATTTTCGTAAGCATTTCTAAGTGCAGAGAGAATGTGAAAGACCATTTAAAAGTTCCGAAGAAATTTTAATTCACTTTTAGGAGTTTATTTCCGAAGTCGATGGCTTAACAGTTATACATTGAATCAATATTGTAAACTTTCTTTAATACCTAATAAAATCCTAAGTCTTTTCATCAATGGAAAGTCTTATGGTTTTCTAGGTCACAGTGTTTCATTTCGGACATAAGGACATTTCGGGTGGTCAACAGAAACCGGTAGCAATGCTATCCTTCTTTGTGACTTCTTGTATTTTTTTATAATTCACAAGCACTCAAAGGGGTTATAAGCAGCCTTCATATGTTTATATTTAAACAAAATGTGAGCGTTAGGAAAATAGGGAAGGATTAAAAAGGAGATACCGGTGCACATTGCTCTTAAAATTCTGAACATCAAAATGGGAGGGAGAAACAAAGTTGGCACACACATACCGAGTACTGACAGTTTCCTGGATGCAGGTGCCACTCGTAGATAGTGGATTCAGGGGTGTGTTTTGCTTTAACGACAGGAGAGAGCATTGAGTTTTCGAAGCATTAAATTCTACACGGTTTCTGACTCCCCAAGATCAGAATTTAATGAGTTTATCATACGCTTCCGTTTAAGTTCCGCATCCGAAGGACAAGGATGCGAATCTAGAAACGAGTATGAGAAGCTGATATGAGGAAGAGAGTCGGAGACAAAACGGAGCCCTGGGGGACACCAGCATTTATTTTATGAATTTCAGATCCAACGAAGGAGATATTCATCAATACCAAAATCCCGCATTTTCGATAAGATAGCCTGATTCCAAACCCTATCAAATGCTTTTGAAATATCAAGTGCAATAATCTTACTTCCTCCAAACCGAATGGACCTATTGCTTCGAAAGTCGTACTGACGGTCATAAAGAGGCTTTCGATCTTCAAGATATTTCATGAGCTGATAATTAATCAGCGTTTGCATGACCTTGGAAAGAAGGGACGTAAGTGCAATTGGACGATAGTTTGAGGGGGAGGAGGATTTGCCATTTCTAGAGACAGGCTGGACAATTGCAGTTTTCCATCCACTCGGGAAGAGACCTGCAGAATAGGACAGATGGAAAAGCTTACGAAGTGGTTTTGCCAGCGTTGAAGAACACCTCTTCAGAACAGTTGGGGAGATACTATCCGGGCCAGCGGATTTGTGTATGTCAAGGTTTTTCAGTACTTTTGCAACTGCACGAGAGCGAAGGAAGATTCGTCCAATAGAATCATTTACACTTTCAAGAACAGGGGGACACATGCCACTTTCCGGTAGCGTCGAATTAACAGCAAACTGTGCTGGAAGCAAATTGGCTTTATCAATCTAACTTACATAGGGAGTGTCATTGTGGACGAGCGTTGGAACAGAGGATGACGTGGTGTTTCGTGCGTTTTTTTACAAATGGCCAGACATTTTTACTACCTCCGGGACATTGTAGTATTTTTTGCCTTAATTTCTGATCATGCAAAAATTTGTACCGTCGAATATGACCATTACAGGTCTTTCTAGCTTGTTTGAACTTATTCCGGTTTTCCTCATTCGGGTTGGCTTTATAACAACCGAAACTTACATTTTTGAACCTAATAACCTCTTTACTGCTCGAATCAAACCATGAGTTCTCTTTGGGTTTGATAGATGTCACCCTTTTCGGGATAAAATTTCTCATTCCACAAAAATTTAATTTGTTACCATATCTGCGCTGGAATCCAAGTCACTATGACCAGTAAAAGTTCCTGAAGAATTCATTGAGACCGTCCCAGTTGGCTTTCTCATATTGTCAAACGGTTCTCATAGGAGATTTTTCTTTAACTGGGTTTTTTCAGGACTGTTAATTTTTTACTTGTTCTTGGTCTTCTAACTCATCGTTTAGTGCTTTGAAATACTACTAGAGGATTGGCATCTGGCTTTTTGAAAGTTTGACACCTCTATTGACATCTTCGATGCTTTTGTTGATATGGTAATAGGTCGTGCACTGATATCAGTTGTTAGTTCGACTTTCAGTAACCATTAAAATATGATAGGAGTTCTTCCATTTTTTTTAGAGGGCCTCTTAAAATTTCAAGTTGTTCAGGTCTTCTAACTCATGTGCGTTGGGCTAGGGCTACATTCAATGAAAGACATTTTACTTTTATAATGTTTGACGATTTATGAGCATTTTTGCATCTTTTGTTCATATGACAATAGCACTGTGACCAATTTAAGCTGATAGTTTGACTTTCCCAGAAACTCATTGTAAGAGTTGTTTTCTGCCGTTAATATTAAATTTGTAATTGGTTAAGATCTTCTAACCCATGTACCTTGGCCTATGGGCTACTTTAAATGAAAATCAATTTACATTCTCAATGTTTAAAAGCTTAGTTGACATTTTCAATTGTTTTGTTAATAGCTCCTTGACCAATATCAGCTGGTAGTTCGATTTTCTCAGAAAACTTGTTCTATAGCTGATTTTTTGAGCAAACCTTGGACTCCCAATTTTAGTCGCTTAATTCATATAGTCCACATTGAAAAGATAGTTAACAACAGTCCCTGTCGAAATTTGAAAAGGTAAGAACATTTTAGTGCACACGAATGGAGCGTAATAGTAGATCGAAGCAACAAAGAAAATTTTCTGGAGGAAATTTCATTTCGGAAGGTGATTTTTTTACAAATAGTTTTGTTGAAAGCTTTTTTTCAAAGTCTCAGAATTCCGAGAAATGATTTTTTACTCGTGATTTAGGCAAAAGCTTTTTTAAAGTCTTTAAACATGAGATACAATTTAATTAGGACCAGCAGATGTTTGGTTCTTCATCAATACCTTTCATTCACTGTTTCACTAAACTTTTCAATGGAATCTTTATTTATCAGGACATGGATTTTATGATTTCTAACATATAAGCCAGTTGCATGCCTCCCTCCCTCCTCTCAAAAAATCAGCTGTAATACTCAAACTTTCAGAATTATTTAGAACTATCTAAGCTGCTTGGAATAATACAATAATTTCCCCGTCGCTTTCTTCAAAAGAGCATTAATAATTTTAATTTTGGTATTTCGACACCAAAATTTTCGCATAATTTCTTTTATTGAAGAATTAACATTTTAGGATTTTAGAAAATGGTTTTTAAGAACATTGACCATTTGAAACAATGGACATTTAAAAACTTGTTACATTCGAAAGATAACTTCAGTAATCTTAAACGATTTTACCATTTTGCTATCTCTTAACCTAAAACTATCAGCGTTTTGATTTAAAGTTGGAACGGCTCAAGGTTCCGCATCTGAACCATCCTCCTCGAACAGAATGGCATCCCAAAGGGACACTGCAGTCAGCTATTTACGTAATCCAAAGAATAACCTTTAATTAAATGGGTTTTCTACTTGAAAGATTAAAACCCTCATTTAAAACAGTTTTTCAACTTAAAATGGACATCAAACATCATCATCGCCATCAACCAATATACAAAAAATACACAAATTGAAAATGTTGCAGAGAGAGATTTTCGCAACAAATCCCCCACAAAAAAAACACCACCTGTGTAACATAAATTCTGCTATAGCTCCAAAGATCGACCGACGACGCGACGTCGTATGCTTTGGATGTTTTGAACTATAAATATCTCTCTTCTATTGTTAGAGTCGAAGTCAAATAACTAAACCATCAACATCAAGCCAATTCCAGCACCCACAACTACCCCGAGGATATAATAACCTAAAATGAATACATAACAATCTCAGGTGCACTACTTCTTCAGATCGAAAAAATAAGGCACACAAAAAAGAAACAAAAACATTAAACAATTGACCATTTGGCTAAACTAAACTATGCCTTCGAAGCCTCTAACCAGTTTTACAATTTCATTTCAGTGAAAACCCAAAAGAGTGAACTTTTGTACGTGCACGAGCTCTCGGTCGAGGCTTAACATGTAGGTGCCTCAATCTTAGTCAGTACACACATTGCAAGAGTCTGGAAGTCAGCAAAACCACAAGCCTTGGCTTGAGCTTGAGGCCCATTTAAAGGTTCGCTCTCGCAAATGATTTTATGGTGAGTATGAGGTGATTGTGGAGACTTGTGAGGCTTTTGCTGAAAGTGTGCGCGACATAAACCAACTCCTCAGTCTTCAAACACCGCGCACGAGAGCTCACTCACGTCTTCGTCGTCATCATTATCAACGTTCCCCAAACCTCAACCGACCGACCCTTGAGGGTGATCCATGTTGGTTGTTGGTCTTTCAAAAAAAAACAAAAACACAAGCTTCTAACTTTTAAGACCGACTGTGTGTCGAACACGTGCAATGAACCGACCAACAGAGCAACAGAGGTAGGTTAGCGATCGTTAGCTTAATCGGAGTTGTCGTTCTTCTACATCGTCGTCGCCGTCGTCGAATTGGTCGTTGGTCGACTCGTCGTTCATCGTCTTCCCATTTGGTTTGGGGGGCTCCTCAAAACAACGCAAGACCACAAAACACAAGTGATCGCTTTAGGGTCTTTGGAGATTTTCAATACTGTAATGACCCTTTTCCCCTTTCAGATCCAGAAATTTCAGCAAAATTTTAGTTTTACTTTGTACCCGCATAGACATTCGTAAGCGTATAGATACTTTTCATCGTTTTGTTTTTACAAAGGTTGATATAAGAAATTAACATAACATGATTATGTAGATGGATGTGTAATTGCGTTATGAATTATTATTATTCTGGGTTGTGGCTCTGAACGCGTTTTTTCTTCGCTTTGTTTTGTGTTATTAGTGAGTGAGTTCAGTGAGCTCTTTGCGCATGACGCGTGCAGCAACGTACAGCATTTCTGTTCAAAACCATAAGTGATATGATGACTGTGACTGTGACGAGTTCAATTCAGCAGCAATTTATTAAGAATGGGGTTAGGTATAGAATGAATCTTTGAAAAATGATAAAATATTAGGAGAGGCATGAGTCGTAAATAGTTGCTCTTTGAAATTCCTACTAATCAGAAACTTCAATTTCTCGTTAAGTAAACAGCTGTCATGAACAACACTTTTTTGACAGTTCTTAAGCAGTGCTGCCGAAGTGCTTGTAGTAACAGAGTAATACTACTTTTTTTCTAACATTGACCCAAAGCTTTTAACAATTAATGGCTGAAACACAAACACGCTTCAGCTTCGGCTTCACCTGACGTTAACGAGTTCAGCCATAGGAATGCTATGCATGCTATCACAATGGAGCTTCGACCTCACGTTTCGTTTAACAATCGTAAGGAAAAGAACGTAATATGACTCCAAACGGAAGCTCTAGTTCAATAATCTGAACATTTACTTTGTCTGACAGCTCAAGAGCTGTAAAAAAAATGTCAACAAACAAATTATTTGCTCTTTGGAGGGATGAAATAATAGAAATGTTATTCAAAGCAACCTCAAAGCAGGCCGACCGTAACGCAGACGAAGTCGAAGCTGAAGCGTGTTTGTGATTCAGTAATAAGTTATTTCCTAAATATTAAGCAATTTATTAAAAATTCAAAATTTTAACACTTTGTTTGGAGTTTGATAAACTTAAAAAGTAAAAAAGGCAGGATTTCCGACGCAGTCTATTTGATTAGTCCAATTTGTCAATACTTTTTCAACAGAACTGTCGTGAGAAACGAGAGGGCTAATGTCTTCGATCCATATAGACTATTTTGCTTATTGACGAAGCTGTTTACCAGAAATGAGATTTATCACTAAACGCCTTAAATTGAAGAAGTGTTTTATGAACTCCGTAAAAAAGGTGAAGTAAATTACTACAATTTGGAAACTTTTTCTTTCTTGGCTTTAAATGTTTAAGTAAGCATTCTCAAATCGTACTGAATAGAAATGTCAACACAATTTGACTTTCTTAACTGTCAAACCATAGACAACAACTATCGAAAATTCTCACACAGCTAAGGAACACCCTGTTGTTAAATACTAATGGCTGAAACACAAACACGCTTCAGCTTCGGTTTCGTCTGCGTTACGTTGGGACTGCTTCGAGGTTGCTTTGAATGGCAGTTCCTTTGACATTTCTAAAATGGCATTTCTGTCATTAGCAGCTGTTATGTTTTCTCAAAATAAAAAAATATTAGTTTCGAAATCGATAAAAATAAATTTATCACGGAAGTAGCCCTCCAAAAGCAAATGTATTTCGTTTGTTGACTTTTTCACAGCTGTTGAGCTACCAGACAAAGCAAATTTTCAACAAATTTGAACTACAGCTACCGTTTGGAGTCACTATACGTAATGTTACTTTAAGTTCTCTTCCTTACGATTGTCAAATTAAACGTGAGGTCGAAGCTTCATCGTGATAGCATGCATTGTTTTCCTAATGGCCCAACTATAATTGACTTAACCGAAAGTAAGCTAATGTCAAAACCGAACGAAAAATTATCAGAAGTTATCGTCAAAACAAAAAGTAACATTTGCTTAACCTCGAGCCATTTAAATGGCTCTTGCGTCATTGCGCGAAAGTTAGCGAAATTTAACGAAACTGAGCAGAATGTCTATTATGGTTAGTGACATATTAGGTTGCGTATTGGTTCGTTTCCTTAAGCTCGGTTAAGTCTATTATTGTTGGGCCTTAAGGCTAAACTCGTAAACGTCAGGCGAAGCTGAAGCGTGTTTGTGGTTCAGCCATAATTCTCTTGAAATTTCTTACATTAAAATCAGGGTATCTCAAAAAAAACTAAACAGTGACACTTTGTTTAAAAAATCAAATAAACCCAAAACTTTAAATGTCAACAACTTTTTAGCAGAATGTTAATGCCATTTAAGTAAGTTTCGAAGTTCAAAAGGTTTCACAATTTAAGGTATGGCTACATCAAAGAAACATTTTTTGAAACATTCTAGAAAAATATTTTAAAAATACTTCAGAAATACGTACATATTTCCGAAAAGTTTCTGCAATGTTTTGACGTTTTAGTCTTAAGCTTATCAAAGGTAAATATAAAAATATGGCACATATTTAAAGCAACTTGAAAATATTTGAGAAACGTTTTTGAAACAATGTTTTCTGACATCCTCAAAACAGCGGATTTGACTTTTATTAATTTGCTAAATCCATTTGGCTTCTGAGTTGATGACATTTCAAAATAAAAGGTCTGTTTCCAGAAAAAGGTTTGTTTGCTTTGATTTTTGTTTTTGCTAAATGACACTGTTTAGATTTGTTAAGATAAACTGTTTTTATATACATATAAATAATAATAACACGATTCAACTTTGTTTGACATTTTCTAGAGTACTGCTTCTTTGGGAAGTGTTTTAAAATTGTAAACAATGTTGATGCTCCATTATTTTTAATAAATTCTGCAACAATGCAAACAAACAGTGTCATTTTCAGTTCCCTTAATTTGACAGCTGTCAAATAACATCTATTTTGTTTGTAAATTTTGGAACGCAGCTTGTCAAAACTTTAAGATCCTTATTTATTTTCTTCGAATCCATAACAAAACTTTAAAGTACTAATATCTCGGTTATAAAGAAACAAAAAAAATAAACATTCAATTCATGTCGATTCATGCTACGAACGAGTATGTTCAAAGATACGAAAACAAAAAGAAAAAGAACTGGCACGAATGAGAACTGAAACACTCGGCAACTAAGAGAGCATGAACAATTCTTTGATTCCAATTGATTTGAATTGAATCGAATCGAACTGAACTAAATGCGAAATGGGCGCGAGAAACCTCCGAGATTACGATAATGATCATAATAATTGTATCGATTGGGTCGTGCCCAAAGTCGACCCTGTGGGTAAGTATGTTTTTGTTTTTATTTCTTATAAAAGGTATTTTTGTATTCTTTCAATTTATCAGAGCACCTGGTTAACAATGGATGCAGTTCAGAGCAGTGCAGAAGGTAGATAGCTATAAAAGGTATACAAAAGTTAGTCAACTTAACTTTCTGATTAGCTAACGAGCAACACGCTCTTGATATCAAAATGATTAATGACATTCTTAAGATGTTACGTATGTTTTGTATATTTTGTGATTTTTATTTAATTTTATTTTTATTAATCAGTAAGATTTTTTGTTTGTCTTATCGTGGGAATTTTTGATTTTTATGGAAGTCATTATTATAAATGAAACACTTCAATATCTCCACCAAATTGTATGCAAATTGAAAATTAATAAACATTAATTTAAACTCGATTAACTGGCTTAGATTATATTTTTGGATAAAGATTATCATCATAATATTGGAGGAATTTTTCTTGGGTTTACTTTGATTGTCGTCAGAGGGCTACCTAGTCGTTTTTTGTTATGATTATAGTTAAATTTATTATAGATAAGCTAATAGGCTTGATGGACGAAATTAGTTGTCATTTTTGTTTATAGATAAAGGGACCTTTTCAGTTCTGCCAGTTGGTTTTATATCTTGTGTCTTTTTCATGTTAAATATTTAAGTCAAAGTAACATTTTTGAATTTTCATTACAGTCACGTACGTAGTCAAAAATTTTTGAATGGAAATTGTAGAAATATGTGGACTTTTATTAAGATAATGAGAGCTTAGTATTCAGTTCTCAGATTCGCTAAGTTGATAATACCTTATTTCTTTAGTGGACAAAATTAAGACATTTGTAGTGTCACAACTTTTGTAAACAAATTCTTTGCTTTAAAATTTTAATAGGATTTACATATTTAAAACGATTTTGTAAAAAAAAAAAAGGTTTGTTTTTCAAAAATATTTGGACTTAAGTAATTGTATCGGCATGGATTAGAAAGTTACAGACAAATTACAAGGCCTCAAGCACATTGAAAGAGGATTAAAATTGGTTAAGGAATCAGAAATTCCTTCATGCATACATTGCATTTGAAATATTTAACATTTTGAAGTGTGCAAAATCGAATGTTAGCATTTTATTATCTACAGTTGAATTCATAAAATGGCTGCTACTTCTGAGTTTATCCTATTTTAAAATAGTAGGTCTGTTCTTTACATTTTTTTAGAACTGTCACTGTTAAGCAAAAAAATAAGTTGCTCTGGATTGGAAACTTTGGTACAATCGCACGACCGTACGTTGGGGATATTGATTTTCAACTTTAATATCTTGGCGAAAATTTTAACTATAATTTTTAACATTGAATAATATTTTTATAAAATATTAAACTGTCATTTTTTATAAATATTAGAAATCGAATATCAATTATAGATATATCAGTAAATGTCAAAATATCAGAACAATATTTAAAAAATTGTTGAACTGTTTTTTAGATATCGAATTTTGAAAAAAAAAAATTATATTTTTTTAAACAATTTAGACAATACAAAAATTTGTACAGAAAAAAAGGCATTTGAATCGGTTCATTAGTTCTTGATATTTAACAAATAAAATAATGTTTTTGAAAGGTTAAAGTCTTCGTACTTCGAGGTAAAATATTTACTATAACAATATATATTGAAAAACGAGCAAACGAAGGAGGGGGGAGAGGTGTTTCCACTAAGGATACTATCCTTATCCAGACGGCAGCGGAGGAATTCCCGAGATGGAATCAAAGGTGGCGTCTACAGTTCCAGTAAGGTTGGACTACTTAGTGAACACTTTATAGAGCTTCTTCGACTTATTCGGAGCCCAGGCATATAAGGAGTTTTATCCGGCTCCCCATTATTGGAGTTATACTTAGGATCTGGCCCTCCAGGTTGGGGGTTGTGCTGTCGGAGTGGCTTCCTGGCCACGTTAAGGTCTCAAAGTTACGAAAAACCAACAAGTCTGGGATACGAACGGATTTACTGGTGACAACCTACGCAAACGAATTTAGGACAGTGAATTTCGGACATGCACGTGGAATGTTAGAACCCTTAACAGACCACGTGCGGCCGAAGAATTTGCGGAGGCCCTAGACTGCTATAAAGCAGATATCACCAACATGCAATAAATACGACGGGATGGGCCGTGGAAAAATGGGATGAAAAACTGCGATATTAACCATGGTGACTGGTACCGCGAAAACCAGCAGCGCTTATTTGGGTGCGGCTTTGTCATTGAAGCGGGACTTAGGCACGAAGTCTTGAGCTATAGGTGCATCAACGGGCGCGTCATGACCAGACGCATCAAGGCAAAATTCGGCAACATTAGCCTCATAAGAGCACACGCCCCCACAGAAGAGAAAGACGACAACACCAAATATATGTTTCTCGATCTCTTAGACAAAACATATGAGCAGTGTTCTAGCTACGATATTAAAATTGTCTTGGGCGGTTTCAATGCCAAGCTAGGAAGGGCAGACATCTTTGGTGGAATAATCGTTAAGAACAGCCTGCACGACAATACTTACGATAACGGATTCAGGCTCATAGCCTGTACGCGTTTTCCACACCTCAACATCCACAAAGAAATAATGACTTCTCCAGGCCAATCTACCGTCAACCAGATTGACCATATTGCATTGCGCTTCCAGCATCATGGATGTCCGAACTTTCCGAGGAGCTAACATCGACTCGGACCACTACCTCGTTGTTGCCAAGGTAGCACTTCGGATTTAAAGACCCAAGGCAAAACAGGGAGGTGCTGGGAGAAGGTACAACGTCGAACTGTTACAATCGCCGAGTTACAAGTAACCTTTCTCGAAGTTCTCTGCCGCCAACACAATGTATCGAAAACCAGTGGCAACATTGCCAAGATGCAATCAGGGAAGCCACCTCTGATGTGCTGTTTTTTATGAAACCACCAACAAGGAACCCCTGGTTTGATGAGGAATGTCGGCAGACAAATGCAGCCAAGCAACAGGCACGCAAAGCGACCCTGCCTTCCTAAAAAAGTCCACAGTTGATCAAATATTCACATTACGGCAGATCCTGGAAAAAACCCAAGAACACCAAATCGACACCCACCATCTTTTCATCGATTTCAAGGCCGCATACAGGGACGAGCTGTATAGAGCCATGTCTAGTTTTGGCATCTTCGCCAAACTCGTCCGTTTGTGCAGAATGACCATGGAGAATTTACGCTGCTCCATAAAGGTTGGAAACAACTTAACCGAACCTTTCGATGTAAAAAAAGGTTTAAGACAAGGTGATGCGCTGTCATGTGATTTTTTTAACATCGTGCTTGAAAGAATAGTGCAGAGCTCACACGTCAACACTAAAGGCACTAGCTTTCAAAAGTCTGTCCAATTACTAGCATATGTTGATGACATTGACATAATCGGAAGAAC
Source organism: Eupeodes corollae (assembly GCF_945859685.1). Lineage (NCBI taxonomy): Eukaryota > Metazoa > Arthropoda > Insecta > Diptera > Syrphidae > Eupeodes > Eupeodes corollae. The sequence goes on from NC_079149.1 coordinate 128,678,495, forward strand.
TCAGCGTGATGTCAATAGGGCTTTTGTGAGTATTGAGGCACAGGCGGCAAAAATGCGTTTAACGGTTAATGAGGGCAAAAAAAAGTACATGCTGTCGTCAAGCAAGGACATACAACACCGACGTCTTGGTCAAAACTTCACCATCGACAGTCAAGAACTTTGTCTACCTAGGCTCCGCTGTAAACGCAGAAAACAACACTAGCGCTGAGATAAAACGCAGAATAGATCTTGCTAACCGCTGTTTCTTTGGACTAAGAAAGCAATTGAGTGGTAAAGCCCACTCTCGAGGGACCAAAATGTCGCTATATAAGAAGCTTATCATCCCCGTCCTGCTATATGGTGCAGAAGCATGGACTATGACAAAACCGGATGAAAGCACCTTGGGTCGGTTCGAGAGAAAAGTTCTTCGTGTGATCTAAGGTCCCTTATGCATCGAAGGGGAGTGGAGGAGACGATGGAACGACGAGCTGTACGGGCTGTTCAGCGACGTAGACTTATCCAGAAGGGTCAAAGTCCAACAACTAAGAATGCTACGGCATTAAAGTCTTGCGGTTCTTTTTTTTATTAGCAAGGGGTTTGGATATTTAGACTTTATGAACAACCTTTTAGACAAGACTTGGTTTAAAATCTTCAGCTCTTGACTGTATTTTTTAGTCGGTATATCGTAATTAGGATATAGAAGCTGAAGTCACAGCAAATTATTTTTAAAATTTATCTTATCGAAATGTTCTACATTTAAGTTTCTCAATTTTAAATATGCACTCTTTTTCCCTTTACTTACAAAAAAAAACAACAAAGTAAAAATTGATTCATTAATTCGATAAGAATCCATTAAATCCGTTTAAAGTCTTAATTTTCGAAAAACAAAACAAAAAATTCCTTTTCATTTCTGCAGTCCATTAACAACATTTATCAGTTCGCTTTGCTACTTAACAAAAATTCCTGACTAATTCCGAATACTTTCGCAATCCACAACCAAAACAACAATAAAATTAAAAACCAAATGCCAACTCTAAGAGAAAACAATAAACATCTATTTTTAATCCAACTCGTCCATTATTGTGGTGGATAAGACAGTAAAGAAATAAGAAGAACTGAAAAACCGATGGGTTCCAGAACACAAAAGACCACAAAACTAGCAAATTAAAGAAAAGTACCAAGAATAAAAATTATATAAAGTAAAAACAATAAAACAAGAAGTAGGTGTTAACGAAATCAATAAATGGAACCGTCACGCACAAAACATCTCTCGCGCATATAATCCAAGTCCAAGACCGTCGTCGTCGAGCAATATCCGAGTTACCCTAAAAAAAAAGTTTGCCCGTGATTATACTGAAGAATTGATGCAGTGCCATAATAGTGATCCATGCAGTGATGCTGTGCTATGATGGTGCAATTCAGCATCATCAGGCTACATGACCGTGGATCTGGCTGGACTGGAGGCGAAAAGAAAAATAAATCATACATTTTCCTAGCTAGCATGCAATGCTCCCGTCTTCTGTCCCGACAAAACATACACTCTACGACTTGTACTTGGTTTTAACAAACGGGTGCCAAGAAGCTGAAAAAAGCAACCAGCAGCAGCACTAGGCACTGCCCTGGCATGCTGCACCAATATCCATCTCTTCCCAAACAGTTAGCTAAAAATATCCCCAAGAAGATGGAAGCCACCCAGGGAAGGGAAGTAGAAGGCTGTAGGAGGTTAGAGAATGACTCCAAATCTGTATAAATGGAAGAAGGGATTGCTTTTGTTTTGCTGCTGTTGCTGCTGCTACCATCATCCAGCTCCAGTAGCTCCTGCTAGGGCTTCCTTTCTTCCTTTTGTTTGTGTTGTTTTTTTGTGTGTGTGGACTTGGAATGGAATAGACTAACCTGGGAGATGGATTTTCGCGTGTTCACTTTGTGTACAGAAACAATAAGCTGCATCCGCAAGTCATTTGTGCTGTGGTGTGGTGATGTGCAGCACTTTCTTTCTTTTTCCTTATGTACTCGTACCTTGGCAGGTCTCGACATCGACATCGACTTCGACATCATAGTCATCGTTGTCGGTCGTCGAAGTCGTTGCTGTTGAGCTGATTCGATTCGGTCATTGTTAGCACGACTACGACAACGATGATTGTGATGACGCAGCAGACGTGACGGGAAGGAACTCGCATGCTGCACCACTCCAACAGCAGAGAACAACCAAACCAATCGCTTGATTTAACATTGGAGGAGGATTAAAATGATTTTTTATTGCTTTTGTTTCATTGGAAGCAAAAATTATATACTCGTACTTTTGTGCTTCCTTAAGTGTTATATGGCTTAAAGTGATGAGTATGAGATTGCGTGCGAAAAATGTAAGAAGACACAAGACAATCACAATATAAAAATATGAAGAATTAGCTAAGGTATAGATATGGAGGTACGAGTACGAGACTTAAAAGAGTTGGCATATTGCAACGTAACAAAGAACTCGGAAGCTAATTTAATTTATGGGATATCATTTTTCAAGAAGAAAAGATGGAAGTACTTAAAATTATTGTTTTTTTTTTTTGGAAGACTTGTTAAAATATCAAAAGCTATTAACTAATTAATATTTTACATTTATTTATTACTAGAATTGTGTTCTTCTGGTTCGCCAACATACTGACCATCTGTTTCCTACAAAATACCAGACCTCATAGATGTTTTCGAAGTTATAGGAGATAAATCATTTAACTATGTGTGGATGCAAATTACGATTTATCGTAAGATCATTTTCTACTGATTTTTCATGGAAGTAATAGAAAAACTAACCCCATGCTAGTGGAGGGAAGAACAGACTGGAATGAATTCAGAGATGAACTTAAAAGGTTTATCAACCTAACAAACAATAGAAAGAACAGTCATGAAGAATAGCAATATTGATTGTTGATGTTTAACAGGCTGTGGAAGAAAGTACTCCAATACTTCGAACTCTAGGGAAACATAATTAATTCTGTCGAAATAAAGAAGATGATTTTAGAAAAAACAAGATTCAAAGAAATTGCCCAGCTACGAGTTTTCTAGATAATAAGACATTCTTTAACCGTCTAAACAAAGAACTTAAAAAAAGAAGCAGTATTTTTAAAAATTATTCAAAAAGTAGATTTCTGAAAACTGTGAAGACTAACGTTTCCATTTATTACTTTTATAAATGCAAAAAGGCGTCTTAAAAACCCCATACACAAAACCTGACAACAAAAACCTCAAGATGGTGAAATTCATTTACCATCTTGAGATTTAATCAATACGATTTTTTTTGCTGAACATTTCGCGAATTTTTGTAAGCCATTTTAAAAACAGCTACAGATCCCTAATAATTTGTTGATAGAAATGACGAATGTGAAATTCCTTTCGTCACGCTCAAAGCTATAAAAAGCATGTTTCATACATAAGTTATCTAATACAAATTACAACGTAACAACTGCTTAGGTTTTAAAGGGAATACTTTCAATAGCTTTCAAAAAAGTCCAAATTATTGCACATCATGGCAAAAGTCATTGTTATACCTAAACAGAAGTGACATCTTGTAAACCAATGTCGCTTATACTATTCATGTCAAAAGTTTTCGAAAAGAAGTACTTAGAAAGCTAAGCAAAAAAATGGAAGTAAGAAGACTGATCAAGGTGCTTGCTATCTCTAAGCAGATCGCATATAAGCACGATAATAGGTTTCACAACCTGGCAATGTTTAATAGGAAAGCACACCACGCGGCTAGTCATATTCTCAAATGAATTTTGCTGAAGCTTTATGGATGAGGAAGAGGAGGAAACAGTTCGTCACCTTAAAAACGCAAGAGTTGCCTAGGAGAATTCTTCTTCAACGATCTAAACGATCTATTTCATTAGCACACTCAGCTTCTCAAGCTCCTCGTAAGGGACTCAAGCTGGTTTTATTAATCTTAGGAGAAACCCTCAAGATTTATGTGGTATCACAATGAGCCATTAAACACCACGGACAGCCACTTTAACCTAACCTAACCTAAGAAGACTGATTCCGAACTATCAATTTGTATTTAGACATAAATATTCCACGATAGACCAGTTATAGAAAAACAAGAATGATCGTATTTTTAGATGTTGATTAAGCCTTTGATTGTTTGGCACTAACGACTTGACCACAAACTGCATATGGAGCTTAAAAGGCAGCACTGCAAAATACTGTAACGAACCGACTCTTTAGAATACTATACGACTAAAAATGCTCGGAACCAAAAAAGATTAAAGCCGGTATACCACAAGGAAGTGTCCTACGACCAACCTTGTATCTTTTGTACACAACTAATATTCTAGTAGGCACCAAGGCTATCAAAGCCACCTTTGCTTGTGATAATGCACTTTTAGTGCCAGATAAATCCATAAAAAGGCTACACAAAAAATGCAAAATGCAGTCGATTAAGTGATTGGAAGCAAAACTAAAGGAAACAAGATTAAAGTATAAATACAAACTTCACAAACCCAATTCCTATACTTTAACTTTGGATCCAAAGCTTAAACAAAGTCTTTCATAAAATAATAGTAATGGTTATAGAAGTGGTTAAGTAACAAGTTGCATCACACCACCATCGAATGCTGGTCCCAATTTAGACCGTCTTAATTATACTGAACAATGTTCGAAAATATAGAAAAAACCATGCCTCATGAGCAGGTCTAAAACCTATGGAAAAGTATTATAATAAGAAAGAACAATCATCTGTCGATCTTTCATATATTGGTCCAGACTAACCGGAAGTTTTAGCATGTAAAAGATCCCACACTTCTCGGTACCAGTTCTAACCGAAATTCTTTTAAAGAGTTCCATCGTTTATAAAAATAATTCGAAAACAAAACAGGCCCAACAAGGCTTTCTTGTGGAACACCAGATATTACTCAAAGTTCAACACATTATTCTCTGTTTGTAAGATAACACTTTAACCATACAATGAATACCAACAAAATTACAATTTGGTGAAATATTCTATCAAAAGCTTTGGTGAAGTTTGTATTAGTAAAGTTAGTAAAAGTTGATCGTCTTGGCATAAATCCATTTTGGTCATTTGAAATTAATTTTTTTTATATTAAAACACAAGTGATCTCTGACAATAAGTTCAAATATTTTCTGAAATTGCTGATAATTTACTTATGGCTTCAAAGTTTTCAACGAGAAGTTCTTATAACACATTCTGTGCATATATCGTGATTGCCAAGCTCAAATTTAGCAACTTAAAAATGGAGAAATAAAAACAAATCAAATTCTATTTACAGTGGAATTTGTTGTAATTGCCGGGGTTTGATACTTTATATACAAATCCATTCTACCACAATTATAATATCTCGAGTCAAGTATAGGTATAAATTATCTGCATGCATATCTATTTGCTGCAGCGAGCCCTCTAAAAAAAACAAGATTGCATAGAATTTTCTTGCAGTTTTATTTTTCTCACAATTATCATACTATTATTATTATTTTTGTTTTCAACGTTGAATAAATTTGAGGAATGTTTTTTAAATGTGGAAGTAGGGGTTAAAAGTTGTTTTGTCTTCAACAAATCCGGGTGTCTGATATTGTGCCTTTTCTGATGCAAAAGTCAACAAACCTCTTACCTATGGTTATGTGTCCATAATTCAGCAAATCGGTAAGGTAGTTATATCGAACTGCATTATGGATTTTAAACATCTCATTAGTTCATGTTTTGGGTCGATATAATGTCTCGGGCGGATGCGACGACGCGACGTGGACGTGAAGATAAGCACACATAACACGTAGCAGTTTATGGGAAGAAAACAAATATTTATCTTGAAATTAAAGTCATTTAGTGTAACAAGCTAATTGGCACCAGTCTAATTGAAAGTGATTTGTGCACTTGCAACGTCGTCACTTGTCGTCTTCAAGTAATGTGATAGGTTAGGTTTGTACATGCGAGTTGCGGTTATTGTATATCTTACTTTAAAGGCCTGAGACGTATCACAAAATTGCAATGTGAAACTTTTAATATCATTTATTAAGATGCTTCAATTGGATATTTTTTGTATTGTGAAATTGAAACGTGGATAGTAATAATTTTTCACACTTGACTAATTTTGTTATTAAATTTTAAGAGGAGATCCCGATATTTATTTTGCTTTAAAATTAGATTCATTACGAGCGACGTTATATGAAAAAACGAAATTTTTTAGTCGATTATAAAATATTTATATACAAAGGTGTAAGTTAGACGGTATCAATTTTATTATTAATGTATTGCTATAAGACGACTTGGGTTTTCAATAAGAGGTTTCATTTTGAAAATTGAGTATTTTTTAACAAAAACGAATGGATATATATTCTATTGTAAAGAAGAAGGTAGACCATTAATATAAGAAATATATCAGCCTTGGCGGCTACTGTTGCACCATCATATTCTGAAATTTTCAATGGCCAACTCACATATTTCCAGCAGTACCCGTGGCATGAAGGTTAGTGCGTTGGACTACAATTACAGTAAGATACGTTGGTCTCGTTTCACCAACGCCTTAGCGAGAGAACTTCGTTCGAGTGACATAGCCCCACCAAACAAAAGAAACCTGACAAATACAGAAATTGACCAACATTTACAACAGATGGACGAAACAATAAAACAAACTATGGAACGGACAATCCCAAAGTACAAAGAACGGAACCAAATAGACGCTTACAGAAACGCGACAATTGACGCACTACGTAGGCACAAGAGTGGCTTACTGACAAAACTCAAAAACTTACACAGACGACTTACAGACCCACGCGACTTGGAGGTTAGGACACAAAAATCGTCAATAAAAAATGTCAATCTGTTGATTAAGGAGAACTACAGGTTATCAATTAACAAGTACTGGGACCGCAAGATCCGGTCAGTTAATTCGAGTGACCCTAGTATGTTCCCCAAAATCAACAAGATATTTAGGAAAAAAAACTATAATGACCTTCCGTGCCTTAAACTCCAAAGAACCGAAGAGAACAGAGACGTACTCAGGACAGCTCAAATAGATCCAGAAGAAGCCATCTTTGACGATGACTTTTATATAATTGAAGATCCGAAGGAAAAAGTGGAGGCGGTGGGAGCTGCTTTCCAGCAAGTGTACAAGGTGAATGTTAGCATTCGCCCCAACCACGACCTGGAGAACAGAGCCCTACTTAATCACTTTTACCTTCGAAATGATATGACACAATGGCGATCTGAGAACCGCGGTTTCATGCGGTTCAATGACGATTCCTTGGCAAATGCCATAATCGCCGAGCAAAGGTTGAGCTTCAGCTCATCTTCAATTCAATAAAAAACAAAAAGTCAGCAGGTGTCGTTGGGTATACCACAACGTTGTACTAAGACATTTACCGATGGAAGCAATTGACATATACACCACACTCTTCAACAATGCACTGAATAATGCATATTATCCAGTGCATTGGAAGACCGCTGTGGTTCATCCTCTCCCGAAAAAGGGAAAGGACAACTCCAACCCGTCTAATCTTCGGTCGATAAGTCTTCTTCCGAGCATCAGCAAAGTTTTCGAAAAGATCATTAATAGGGCTCTGACTAAGTGGGCTGCGGACAACAAAATTATTCCGGATAAACAGTTCGGGTTCAAGGCGGGTCATGACACAATTCATGCTGCGTCTAAACTCGTTTCTGATATCCAATGGAATAAATCAAAACAACAATGCACAAGTGCTGTTCTGGTTGATTTGGAAAAGGCCTTTGACACCGTATGGTTAGAGGGTCTTTACCTAAAACTGAGCAGGCTTGGCATAAGCAAGCCATTGTTGTACATACTTTATGATATGATTAACGGTAGAAAGTTTGTTTTCAAAAGTGGCAATGTAACTTCTACCACAACATTCTCAATTAGAAATGGTCTTCAACAGGGAGCGGTGAATTCGTCGATTCTCTTCAGCATTTACACCAGCGTTTTGATAGGTAGTCTAACAAAGGCAATTGCATACGCTGACGATCGAATTGCGTACAGAACGGCCCGAAAGGTTAAAGTTATCAGAATTCTCTTGCAGCGTGATTTCGACAAGATTCAGCGATATTGCGACGACTGGAAACTGAAAATAAATGTCCAGAAGTCAGAGACAATTCTGTTCCGGACTCCGTTGGCTAGGGCCACGAGGAGCCTTCGCTCTGACGAAACGGCTGTTTTTTAGCAATCGGTTTGACCCCAGAGTGAAGGTAATTTGCTACATGGCCCTCATACGGCCAATGATCGTGTATGGTTGTCCCGTGTGGTTCAACGTTGCCCCTTCCCAGATGGAGAAGTTTCGGGTGTTCGAGCGGCAGTGTTTACGACGCTGTACCGGCTAATATCGAACAGCCGAATCTTCTTATGTGCATTACTTTTCCAACGAGGTCCTATACAACGGGGCACGAATCAACAGAATTGACAATTTCGTGATAAAACTCGTTCGAGGTCACATTGCAAGAGCTATGTCTTCGACCAACAATTTAATTTTCGGGGCGTTCTATCCGAACGACGAGTATTTTGAAAGTGCACGCTTGAGCGGCTTCATTCCCTAGAGGCATTCCTCTTTTTAGATAAATGCGGTCTGATACAGAATAGATTGGCAGTTCCGTTAATCTACCACGTCAGACGAAGAATAGATAGGGTGAAGCAGGAGAACCAGTTTTGGTGGCTTCAATCGGCACTTGAAAGTGGGTAGTCGGGATGGGGTTTTAAGCCTTGGCCGGCTTACATACTTGTTTTATAGTTTTAGGGTTTAGTTTTAAGAAGAATAGGCATGGTGGCACAAAAAAAAATTATTAAAAAATTAAAAACAAGCTGTGCCAGCTTAATTTAAAAAAAAAAAATTAATTTTTACTGCCTGTTGCGAGTAATTGACAAATCCTTCAAGAGTAATTCTTGTCATGAAAAAGTGCTTTCTCAAATAAGCCGTTCGGATTCGTCCTAAAATTGTAGGTCCGTTCCATTGCTGACAACAGTACTCGCACACAGGAATGGTTGAGAGTTGTAAGTCACTAGGCCCTGGTTCACAACGGACTGTTGCGCCACCTAATTTATTTATTTATTTATATTTAATTCACATACATATTTCCAACTGTGAATTCATAATAATTTTACGAATTCTAGGAAGAACTTATCTCTCATGTGACATCAAACAAAAAAGTCAGCATTGGTTTTCATAATTAAAACCAATCTTTTTACAGATCATTTTATCGAAAAAAAATTCCTTATCGAAATTCAATAAAAAATGTTTTCTGACAGATAATTGTTTGGGAAATTGTATGAAATAAAACAGTGGAACGTTTTCTTTCATTTTTTGACAAGATATAATCAACTGTCAGGGAAATAGAAAAATAATTTTGGCGATTAATAACTGTGCAATAAAACTTTTTCTCAAGAATATTAATAAAGATCTTGTTTTATATTTCGCGACTTTTTGCAAAATTCCTGAAAATAAGCGCAAACGGTAGCGGAATTGATTCAGCCCAGAACCCACAAAAAACCAATTTAATCAAGAGGGTTTTCGCAAAAATTCTTGGATTTTCCGAACCCCGAATACTACAATTTTTGATAATTAACGTAAAAAAAAATTTTGCTGGTGATTGAACAGCTATTTCAATTTAGCAATTCAATTCTTTCAATATGCTGTTCAAAAACTCAGTTTTGCAGGATAGGACTTTTGATTGTCAAAAGTTGACAGATGCACAAGTGACAGCTTCCTCAAAACATTGAGCAATAAAAAATCAAACATTAACATTTTAAAAGATTCATATTAAAGACATTATAATAAGTAAGTTAGGTTACAATATGATTTTCTCTAAGTCCATATGAATTATAAACTTCTGACATTTAAAACTAATTGGTGCTCGTATTTAGGCCTGTTTGCTTTGCTTTTTTTATCAACTGTCTCTGTTCAAGTGTGTTGTTTTCAATAATTCGCAACCCTATGTCACTAAGCCTAAAAGTCGACAATTTAATTTACGTTTATTTTGACGTTTAATGTGACACACTTGCAAAAGAAATAAGTATATAATGGACTCTTGAGTCTAATTAAAACATTTTCTCAGGCTACATATTTCTTTATTTTTAACTTTCAGTTTTCTAAAACAAATTCATCGTTAAAAATATATCTACATAATTTCGTCCAACAAAATTATAGTCTATAAAATTAGATCTACTCTTCCTCTTGTGACTTGTGCCTAATTTTCAAAGCCCTACAGACCTGTTACATATCCATCTCTTTTAACATGGAAAACTAAATTATACTTTTTAGTGCTTTAATCGCATTAAATTATATTTTAACTACATCATAAATAGAACTAAAAAAAGAAGAGCAAATTCACTCTTGTAGAAGAAAAATGATCAAAGTAAACACAAGCATCAAGTATCCCCTTTTATTTTGCCAACCAACCAACCCCAAATTTCTCCCCTTCTCTCTCACTCTCAGTCCCCCTTAAAAATATTTTTCAATTAAGTTTGCTGTGTTAACAACTTAAAAAATATGAGATGCCATTGAGGCCGAAAAAAAACCAGAATACTACAAAAACAAACAAGGGAAAACTTTATATCAGCATCCCCATTCCTGTCACTTCTAAACCAACCCCAATATAAAGTCAAGTCAGAAGATGGTTAGGTTTGGTTTGGGTCTGTTTGGAAATTAGTTTTTGTTCGGTAAATAGAACATAAAAGTCTAGTGGAGGAGAAAAACTAAAAAGAAAAAACATACACTATTAGTTTGGGGATGAACCGAGCTCCCTTGTCCATTTTTCTTTTTTGTGTCATGTTTGTGGCTGAAAAAGACTCCTCCGCAAAAACTCAGACAAAAACCCCATTCAGACATATGTATATGGTTGTCGTGTCGTGTGTGGTGTTCTTCCAGTCAGTAGTTTGGGGGAGGACCCCCCTCAATAGTGTTGTTTTTTGTCTTTAACTTGAGACATCATATCATCCTCTTTGGCAATTGAATAAAGAAGCTTACACTTGAGGCGGCTTTTCCTGGCGGTCTCTGGTTGGAAATTGCAGTCGTCCGATTTGTTTAGCTTTCCACCTTATGACAAAATACATTTGCTGAAAAAGTGGTTAGGCATGACTTAATTCAACAACAGCCGCCGCCGCTGCACTGCCAAACCATTCTTCCTTATGATGATGATGATGATGATGATGCCTTGAAGACATCTCTTGACAATCATATAGTTACAAGAAATAGGTAGGTTCTGATATGACTGGCAAGTGACACTTCAAGGCGGCACGGCATCGGCATCGGTATCCCTTTCATTCATGTACTTGTATGTTTGTTGTTCTCCTTCCTTTTAACCTGGACTTCTCTGGAAGCCGTCAATGTTTACCCGTTTGGGTTGTTCCTACACGTGAACGCGTGTTGAAGAACTACTTGTGTAATGTTTGCTTTTCTATTGGGCTTGTGATGTATGGGGATGTGGAAGAAGAAGCGCGGTTTTTCAGCTTGTCGCTTTTGTCACATCAAAGCCCTTTCTCTAGGAAGTTCCTCTCCCAGTTGTACGGAACAAATAAGTGGTAAATGTTTGTTTGATTAGTGTTATACATGTTGGGGGAATAGTTTCAAGAAGTTTTTCTAGGGTCTTTTGTTTTGTTTTCTTGGCGGTAAAATGTCAAAGGATAAGCCTTGAGCCATAAGGGAAGATGGGGATTCTTCTGACATAATATTTGTTTGGAAAAAGTTCTTTTCTCAAGTCAAGGGGAAGCACAACGAAAGACAAGACTAACTTGAAGATGCTTTGTGAATGATGATTGCCATGGTTTTTGTTGTAAATTAGCAAAGCTTTTGATAAGTCTTAAGAAAGATCAAACACTCAGCGCAATTGACTTGTGAAACTTTTCTTTTAAAAAAAAATAGAATTCCATAAAAAGTTCCGACCTCCGACACTCCCCATTTTTAAATTAAACATGACAAGTGAATTAATAAAACCAATGCGCAGCGCTGTCCATATCACCATCCACAGCTGCATTTACACGATGCATTCATAATATCATCAGCTTCAGCTTTAGCTTCAGCATCTTATTCACTTCACACTAATTTAACATTTTTATTTACATGAGTCTCTTTAAAAGTCTAAGTCTTATCCCCGTTCACATAAAAAGGCTGTTTGATTTTGAAAAGCATGAAGTCAAATTAAAATTCAAATCATGTTAGCCACACCTCGCATGCCATTCAGTTTTAAGATTTAGTATTTTTCTTTTAATTTTATTTTATTTTTTCGAAAGACCAAAAAAAAAGAAAAGATGAAAATTAATCTTTTCAATGCTCACACGATAATCTTGAAAGTTTTGACTAAGCTTAGGATTAATAATAATTTCTTAATAGGTCTCTAAATGCAATGCAAAGTTAAAGAGAACAATTATCATAAAACAAAAGACGAGGTTTTTAAAGCATTTTTTCATGTTTTGCATTTATGCAGTTTTAATGTTTGTTTTGCTAATTTTTTGTTTTCCTTCAGTCTTTCGTTACATAAAAGACATGATTTAACCAAATTTAATACAAGTTTTAAACGAAAAATTAATTAATGAAGAAAATATCTTGAGCTACCACCTAAAATTTTTGGTAGCGGAATTGATTTGAAGACATTTTCTACACTTTGCAGGTGACTTTGTTTGATAATAAATTGATTTGAATTAGCTGAACGCTTTCATTTAAGGATTTGACATTTGCAATGACAGCTGCCACATTCAATTCCGTTAATTCGATTTTCTTAGTTGATTGATTTTCATCTCTTAAATACACACATTTTCATAATTTGACATAAGTGCTGACAGTTGTATTATGCAACTTACAGTGTTGAGATTAATGTATTACTGTATTGTTTTTGTAACCAAGTGGTTTGATCCGGATACATTCACGATTTACTTGACAAACAAAGTACAAGTGACAGCCGTGATATATTTACGGCCATCTTTTATTTCTTTGTGTTATTATTATGTGGATGACGTCTATTATTTAAATAACTTTACCTCACTTATCATTTAATAAAAAGAGACAATTGTATTGATAACCACTGCCGCCGACTTATTATTGCACATTCCATATAGTCAACTTGAACAGAACGCAATTTTCAATCAAATTTGTGACAGTTAAGGTCTGAATAGTCAAAAATTTGGTTCAACTTTGGTTAAACTGCAAATAACACTTTTAATTGTTTTCTTTAAAAAAAAACATACAATTTTCTTTTGGAAAAATTATCATTTTATTTCGATTTGTTTGACAGATATTATTTCGTAAATTAAGTGCTGTCAAACAATGACAGTGTTCGTGAATGTTTGAGTCAGCATTGCGTGGACTTAAGCAGTATTCACATGAACGCATATATTGAAGACATATTTCCACACAAATTCTTAACAAAACGATACCAATATAGTTTCTATTTGATTTATGATGCATACTTTTACTTTTCAATGTCATATATTAATAACTTTAAGAAAACAAATGTATTCGTCGCGAAAAAAAATTGTAGTTAACACGAACTATCAAACTTTATTCGCATTTTACATTATCCACACTCGCAACGAATAAAATAATCGCGCGTGCTTAACCTAAAAAATCATTCTTGTTTTGGTTTCAGTGTTGAATGGTGTTCGTCTGTGGCTTCATTCGCGACGAATCAAGAACTCTAATGTGAAAGAAATGTCAAAATCGACGAATATTCGTTCATTCGTTGGTCGTGTTCATGTGAATAGTGCTTTAAAGTAGCCCCGAAGATCCACATGCACACAAACGAGGCTAACCCTTATATTGTATTTGCTTTTGACGTTTCTTATCGGAGTGCAAAAATCTAAAAAATTATACACAAAAGAATTATTTTGACGTGTCGTCATTGTATCTCATTTTTATTTGATGATTAATAGATAAAATTATAAAACGTCAGATTGGGTCGCTTTGGAAAAGTCAATAGAAGGATTCACCTTCTGGGATATGATTGAGAAACGTAGTTTGAATGACTCGAATTTGAGAATGTGAACGCTTTATTAAACGAAGTGTCAAATATTCTGGAAAGAAATCAAAACACGTTGATACTTTGCTGGTTTGATATGCATATTTAAGAATAACTAAAAGAAGATTTTAAGCAGACCCAAGCTTATTATCCAAAGGTATTTATTAATATCAATATAGTTTTTTTTTCGGCAGACTTGAAAATCATAAATTTAAGACAAGTTTTAAGATGTAATTCATATTGAGAGTAGGTCAAATAAAAAGTAATTCTTGGCAGCACATTTAATGAATGCGTCAAAAGAAACTGTCAAAAAGACATGAGAATGTGAACTCTCCTAACAAAAAGTGTTTTAAATTAAAAATGGCTGCTGAAGTGATGCCAAGGTGACAGTTGAACATAAAGAAAATATATTCACATAGGTGACATAGGATCCGCCATTTTTTTTTATTTTGGCAGGTGTACGCAATTTAAGCACTGTTTACACTTCATCCAAAAAGCTTAACAAATAATTTTCACTCCTTCCGAGTTTTATTTATTAAAATTTCAAAAATATTCAATAACTTACTTGGATTATTGTTGGTTTCACGCCAATGTGTTGCCGCCTGACATCCAAAAGTCGTTCGACTAATTCCCTTACAGCAGGACCATTTCTTGCCTGACCATAGGCCCGGATGAAAACGATATGATTTTTGTGTGTTGGTTTCTTCACAAACTGCAAAGCAAAACAAAATTAAAAGAAACATTTTAACAATGGAAAAACAATTCATTAAAAATCTTGATAAGTTCATAAATATATTCTAGCTTACAAAACCGTTATAATGAATCTATAGAATTTTCTAGTGAATTTTTTCCATGGAAACAACATAAAACACAAAAGTCCCAAACGAATAACTAAAAACCATAAGAACCTCAAAGCCAGAATTTTAGTTTTATCTTATAACTGTCATCTATTGTGCGTGTTTATGATGAAAACCACAAGAAATTCACATTGAAATGACCTTGGGCCATCATCATCCATTGCATAACGTTGCAACAGCTTTGAGCCCAGAAGCCAACAAACACGACTTTTCTATAGGTATGTAGGTATATGAAGCAGCGCAGAACAAAACCATGAGTCTCCCACTCTTTTTATAGCCATAGATAGGAGTGAGTAAATCGACTTCACTTCATGAAAAGGCAAAGCCATCGGAGGCATAATATCTAACCTATAAAAACCGCAAGTTTAGGCCGAGGTATTTCCTTTATGAAAAACGAGTATAACTTTGATGGGATTTCATTTGATTCTGGTGTGAGATTAGAATTACTGATTGAATCGACTCGACACCCATCAGGCTTCCTTTTGTTCATTTCATTCATCGAGACCACAAGCTAAAGGATTCCTTCATATTCTTGATTAACAGTAAATCACCTGAACAAATTTAATAAGTTTTTGTGTTTTGTTGATACCGTAAGCCGATATTGAAAAGCCTTGATGTTGGCTTGTAAAATAGAATCTAAAAACAGAGTAGACCCAAATGGAGGTTTCCAGATGATAATGGTGATGCTAGTCTATAGCAAACTTGTGATGTTGATGGTGGGAAGGCATTGACCATCATCATCATCATCATTGTTATAGGCACCATGATCTTCATTGTATAACACTGACCTCTCCTAATGACCCTGCGGTCGTAATAATAAATTTGTTTTATGAACTGGACGATGAAGTTGATGATGATGCTGGGGAAGATGACCGCGGTTCGGTACTACATGGTTGTACGGTAAAGGCAATGATGGTACAAATTGAGTACGGTCAGTGTTACGTTGTTAATGGTCTGGAAGGTTTTTTTTTGGGTCAGGAATGTTTCAAATGTTAACGATTTTAGAAAAGATGGTTTTTGTATTGATTAGATGTACAATGCCGGTCGGAGAACTCTTTGAATGGTTTCATAATTTATTGAAGAAGCCTCATAGCATTTTACTTCACAAAGCCATGAATTTCCAGTCAACTATTTTCCTTTCAATTTATAGAAATTTAAGAATGAAAGAATTTAAAAGCCAAAAATTAGCAAGCTGAGGCCATTTTAAATCTCATTTGGGCTATTTATTTCCGTTTGACAGTTTACAACTTTGAGCTTTCATTGTAAATATAACTTCAGACAAAGAGTGTCAATGTCAAAGTGTCAATGTCAAAACTCTGAGTCAAGGCAATTTTCTCATCAGGCTGATATTCAGAAATAAAGAATATTTGCAAATGCAAGACATTTCCTTTTGAAATTCCAAGTCGAAAGTGATACCTTTAAAATTGACCCATTTTTAATAAAACTTTTTTAGGAATGGATTTTTAACAATAATAAATAGACAAATTTCACTCCAAAAAAGAACTATTTTGAAGGTCAAACAAAATATCAAAATCAATTTATATTGTTCCGTATTTCATACAGAACTTTATGTCATTTATCACTTCGAGTCAGATTTCTATGTAAGAAATAATTCCTCTAGAAAAAAACTTTCAAAATTGTAATCAAATAAACCCAAATTGACGAAAAACTTAGACAGTGTTGACATTGTGTGTAAACGCACCCTTTAACCAATAATCAAACTGTCAATGTCAAACATTAAGACAAAGTAAAAAATGTATGATGGTAATATTTAAAAGTAAAGAACTTGTGAATTTTGACAACTGACAACTTTAACGAACATTTTTGTTGAGAAATCAACTCCTACTCTCACCTCATCGTGGTGAGCATAGGGTACCTAGTACCTCAACTGGAGATTGGGTTCCAACCCCCGTGGCAAAAAGTGGATGACCATACCCATCAAGGCTCAATTCGGCAACATTAGTCTGATATGGTAGCCAGTACGCGTTTTCCACACCTCAACATCCACAAAGGAACTTGGACTTCTCCAGATCAATCTACCGTCAACCAGATTGACCATATTGCGATCGACGCCAGACACGCTTCCAGCATTATGGATGTACAAACTTTCCAAGGAGCTAACATCGACTCGGATCACTACCTCGTTGTAGCCAAGGTAGCACTTCGGATTTCCAGACCCAAGGCAAAACAGGGGGGTGCTGGGAGAAGGTACAACGTCGAACGGCTACAATCGCCAGAGATCGCCAAATCCTTTTCCGACCAAGTTACAAGTAACCTCTCTCAAAGTTCTCTGCCGCCAACACAATGTATCGCAAACCAGTGGCAACATTGCCAAGATGCAATTAGAGTTTCAAACAGCCACCAACAAGGAACCCCTGGTTTGATGAGGAATGTCGGCAGGCAAATGCAACCAAACAACAGGCAGGTAAAGCGGCGCATAATGAAAGGACGAGAGCTGCTCATGAGCTCTATGAGCAGAAGAGGCGAGAGGAACACCGACTTCTCAGAAGGAAGAAGAGAGGGCATGAGAAGCGTGAGTTGAGAGGTTTACAAGTAGTAATGAAGTTCGGAAGTTTTATGAACAGGTGAAAGGAAATTCACAGGTACATAAACCTAGAACCGAAGGCTGAAAAGACGAAAGTGGAAACATCATAGTGGAACCGCAATCAATGCAGGATGATCCATTCAACATAGACGACTAAAGCTAACAAACCCGTCCTTCCGACTTAAACGAATAAAGATTGCCATATCTAAGCTAAACACTAATAAAGCCGCTGGAGCGGATGGCTTGAATGCCGAGCTCTTTAAAGCAGCTTCAGATAAGTTGGTTAGGAGCTGTGATGCTTCTTTTAATTAGGCTGAGGTAAGCTTGCCGGACTCCAGGGTCGTCTCGAGAAAGCACGAAACTCGAGTGTAGAGAGTCGACCAAACTACTCTTTTCCAAATAAAAAGAATTACATTTTCCTTTTTCAGATTTTATTTTTTTTTCTTATCCAATAAAGCGGCTTAAAACTATACAATAGGATACCTAGATAATAACACCTGTTATATACGAACTTAATCCTACGGTCAAGAGCAGCGTTACCACTTTACTTCAATTGAAGTAGATCTACTTCTTTTTTTCAAATAAATTAAAAATCTACTTCCTACTTCGCACCATCATCAAAATATTGAAATCTACTTCATTTTTAAGATCTGAGTTTCTACCTACTTCAATTTTTATAAAAATAGACTGAATTTACTCCTTTTTCTATTTATCACTTTTATATGTAGTCTCAAAATTTCTAGGGAATTAAAAATTGCTTGAGTATTTTCATTTGCGGTGAGGTTCCGTTTTATCTAATATATTCTAGGTCAACCCGTTTGTCATTTTTACTTTCGACATATAGCAGGTCCTATATAAATAGCAAGTTTTGCATTCGTAAACAAATTCGAATTGAATTTTTCAAAAACGAACCAATAGATTTTTTTTAATTTTTGCTAAAATTTGTGTTCTTTGGCTTCTTTCAATATAAAAAAATATATTTGTATTGCTCCAAAAGGGTACCCCAGATAGAACAGTTATTTTGTTTTTAGGTTTTCATAAGAACTAAACTATTATTTTCTGCCAAAAATGTAATTTTCTTTTTGATTTGATATCTTGAAAATAGGCCATTATCTTTTACAAATTTTAAATGGAGGACGTCTTATAATTAGTTCAAAACTATATACCAAAAATATTTGTATGCTAAAATTCAAAAATGATTTTCAAATACAAATTTAAAAAATTAAGGGTTTCTTGAGAAATCAAATGGCGTTCATACATATTTTTAAAATACAGAAAATAGTTATAAACAGACTTTTTTTTGATATATAAACGAGTTCTTGCGAACCAGTCGTGCATTTTGTTGTTGTTTTGTTTGCGTTGAGTTGTGCTCTAGTATCATTTTGGTTTTGATTTTTTGTTTTCAATATGAAAAGATATTTTCAAGTTGTGCAAAACCAAAGATAAAAGGTTTGTTGATGTATTAAAATTGTATTACGAATACAATAACTATTTCTTCTGGAACTCGTCCTTTGCAATCAAAACATCCTAAAGTCATTTCATTTCACCAACACAAGTCCATTCTTTGCGTTTTTATTGCCAACAAACAAGAATTAATTTAAGAAACTTTACATTAACTATTGAATTATATGATGTGAAGGCTTAAATAATTCTAGTTTTTTTTTAATTTTTATATATAATTTAATTTAAAAATATGTAGAATAATATGGAAAAGGTAATTTTTAAATCTACTTCCATTTTTCTCAATCTACTTCACTTTTTTCCTAAAATCTACTTCCACTTTTTTTTTAGAAGTGGTAACGCTGGTCAAGAGCCCATCGACACCGGAAGGGTGAAGAGGAATAACACAATAATTCGGCAAGTGCCCGTCGAAACGGGAGGGTGAAGGGGAATAACACACAGCACGCTATGGAGCAACGGCCCATAGGCTCTTTATACATAAGGGGAATATCGGGAGAAACTTACGCTTCTGTCAGTTCTGTGTATAAAGCTCAAAACCTTTAATAAACTTCGGCGAGCAAGCTTCCTCTTCCGTAAGTCAATTCTCCTGCAGGAACCAAATGTGAACTCTATTATGACGAACAACAATATCGCATGTATTTTGTTTTTGTATTTCGGATGAGTGTTGGTGTCACTTATTTCACTTGGTGGGTATGCAGATGGCGGTTGATTGGTGATAGGTCGTTATCAGTGTGGTTTTAGACCAGGAAAGTCCACAGTCGATGAAATATTTACATTGCGGCAGACCCTAAAAAAAAACCAAGAACACAAAATTGACACCCACCATCTTTTCATCGATTTCAAGGCCGCATATGCCAGCATCTACAGGGACGAGCTGTATAGAGCCATGTCCGTTGCTGCAGGATGACCATGGAGAATTCACGCTGTTCCATAAAGCTTTGAAACAACTTAACATAACCTTTCGATGTTAAAAAAGGTTTTAGACAAGGGGATGCGCTGTCCTGCGATTTTTTAACATCGTACTTGAAAGAATAGTGCAGAGCTCACACGTCAACACTAGAGGCGCTATCTTTCAAAAGTCTGTCCAATTACTAGCATATGCTGATGACATTGACATAATCGGAAGAATTCAGCGTGATGTAAATGGGGCTTTTGTGAGTATTGAGGCAGAGGCGCAAAAATGGGTTTAACGGTTAATGTGTGCAAAACAAAGTACATGCTGTCGGTTGTCAAGAAAGGACATACAACACCGACGTTTTGGTCAAAACGTCACCATCGACAGACTTTGAGATAGTCAAGGACTTCGTCTACCTAGCCTCCACTGTAAACGCAGAAAACAACACCAGCGCTGAGATCAAACGCAAAATAACTCTTGCTGACCGCTGTTTCTTAGGGCTAAGAAAGCAATTGACTGTTAAAGTCCTCTCGCGAGAGGCCAAAGTGTCACTATATAAGACCCTTATCATCCCCGTCCTGCTATACGGTGCAGAAGTATTGACTATGACAAAAGCGGATGAAAGCACCTTGGGTCGGTTCGAGAGAAAAGTTCTTCGTGTGATCTACGGTCCCGTATGCATCGAAGGGGAGTGGAGGAGAAGATGAAACGACGAGCTGTACGGGCTGTACAGTGACTTTGACTTAGCCCGAAAGATAAAAGTCCAACGGCTAAGATGGCTGGGTCACGTAGAGCACATGGAAACCAATGCTCCGGCCCGGAAAGTCTTCGAATCCACTCCCACAGGACAGAGCAGTAAAGGAAGACCGCGGATCAGGTGACGTGCACAAGTGGAAAGTGACCTCACCCAACTTGGAGCTCGAAACTGGAGACATCTAGCTAGGGACCGAGCTAGATGGCGAAGTTTGTTGGGTGTGGCCCTAGTTCACACAGGACTGTAGCGTTACCTTAAGTAAGTAGTAAAGAATTTGTGATTTTTGACAGCTGCCAACTTTAACGAAAATTTTTGCTAAAATGAAAATTATTAATTCTTTACAATGGAAAAACTAATTTTCAAAAGAATGAGCTTTTTAAACCAAGAAACTTAAATTGTTGATTTTTGATCAAAATATTGAACTATGCATTTATACAAATTCACTTTTTTTGCAAGACACAACCTCTTCTTCCCGTCATTTAAATTTCTTTTGATCTTGATCTCGTACCAAACACTCAAAATTCGTTCAATGAACGAAAAAAGTATTACAACTTTGAAGCTCTGGACTCACTGAATTAAAAAAAATATACACAATTTTGAGTTTGACAGTTCAGTCTTTTCTGAAATACAAAAAAGGAAAAATGCCAAATATAAAAACCGTGATATAGTTTTAGCAAGTTGACAACTGTCATCTCAGATGATGAAATGTTATTTCAGGAAAAACATTGAATTCTATTTATATAGAATCTTTAAGTAAACTGAAAAAAAATTGAGTTTGACAGTTCAGGCTCTCTCTTTGAAAATAAAATTTAAAAAGGCATCATGTAAACACAGTCATATCATCACCGTTTAAATAATTTGACAGTTGTCATTTCAAACGATAAAATATTATTTACCGACATACACAAGCTAATTTCAATGCGAATTTTTAACGAAGGGATATTTTTGTTTCCCAGGAGCAATATGTTTAAGTCTTGTTTTCTGAAAGCTCAAATGCTATCAAATAAGGTAATAATACAAACCAGTTGGAAGCGTATTTCTTGGAAAATTGTTATCGAACTTATTCTACATCTTTCTTAATTTTAATCTACCGCTTGTTTCTAGGTAACAAGGTCGTTAGAAGAAACTTTTCCTTCGCTTTTCTTTCATTCTATAAAATATATTAAATACAAAAACTCAATGAACAAAAAACTTCCTTTGAAAAATCTTCCAAAACGAGTCCTTTTCAAATTATTATATTTTCTTTTGAGACACATCTTTTCTTTGGGAAAAATCTTTACAAATCGAAGTTGATTCATTTCTGATCTGTGTATTTCTGAGTCAAGATGCGGATTATGAAATGTAATAAAAGCATCAATAGCATCATTTTCTTTTATTTTCCAGTTGCCAAAAGCTATAGAAAACTTACCTTGACGAATAGCTCTTATCCATTCAGCTCGTTCCTTTTCACTGTTAGCAACCAAATACAATGTGTACTGGGGCACGGACCTTGCAGCTGCTTGATCATCTAATTCACAATAACCAACTTGAAATGGATATCCCTTTAAAAAAAGAAGAAAGTATTAGTATCATATACAATCACTGTTTGAAGGAATACAAAACTAAAAGGACCCTACGCCTGATGCATTGCAACATGTGTATATGGCAGGCGAGTCCCTCTTTTTAAAAAAAGGAAACTTTGCCTCGTGTTCCTTTTGCACAGGATTTAAGGATAAAGTAAAAACAGGATTTTTTCTTGATTTCTTTCTTTTTGGTTTTGAAAGAAGAAGAAAAAGAAAAAAGTGTTAAGATGAATGAAGACTTACATCTGGGGCAAATGGATCACCGCCTTCACCGTTGACTGTTGCCGTCTCCACTAAACGTACTCCTTTGACTGGTATTCGACCCCTTTCGCGACGACGCTAAAAAATAAACAGGAAGAGAAAAGAAGCCAAATATAATATAAGAAAAAAAATACCTTAAGTTTTATTTAGTTCTTGAAATTAATACGTCTGAAGTTGGATACAAGTGGTTTTTAACATAAAAATAAGGGAGATTTTTGTGCCGTTTGGGGTTTTGCTGGTTCGTAATCGTAGCATAGTTGGTGGGTTTTTCGTTTTTAGTATTTAATACCATCTGCCACAGCACTGTGGTTAAGGTAAGTTCATACTGGTTGTTTTTTTTTTTGTTGCTTGGCTTGCAGTGATGAAGACGAAGAAGCCAAGAATTCAGGCTTTCGAAGGGTTTTCTTAAGGATCAACAGATGGATTGGTTTAGTGTAAGTTAAACATAAAAACAAATGAAATATATGAACAAAAACTTGAAGTTAAGGGGTTTCTATATTTTTGTGGAAAGGAAATAGGTAGAGGTATGTGCATTTTGAAGTTTTGCGAAAAAGGATACGCGACTTTAAGTAAGTAAGGGGTTGATTTATTTGATGGATTATGACAGAAGCAACATGTTGTTAACATCAGATTCACGTTCGGTTTTATTTTTTCTTAATTAAGATGAATGAGGGAATATTGGAATTTTCGTAATGGGAAGAGGAGAGGGGGATATATGAGAAGGGAAGCACTCAAGCACATATGGTCCAAATGTTGAAGAAGTTTGGTGCTTTTGGGTTAAAAATTAGAATACACGAAGAAAGAGTTGCTGGAGGATGAACTAGATCTTCTTTTTTCTATTTAGGGTCCGTCCTACGACTCAACTATATGTCTCAATAGAAATGTGAGAAGTATCGGCGGTTTTCTACGGATATACGTAACGCACCGTCATCCTTTTTTTGACATTAGAAAATGACATTAAAGTGGGAGTGAGATAAAATTATTAGACTTCAAAATGAATATTTTACTTGACGTTTAGAAAGTAACATTGTAATAAGAGTGAGAAAATATTATCAGACGTCAAAATGGCGTCTTACGTAAAAAAGTCGCATTGCAGTGGGATTGAGGTAAAAAAATTAGCCACCAAAATGAAGCGTTCAAGCAAGTCAGCAAAATTAAGATTTATTTCTGTCACTCCCACAAGTTTTTTTTTAAATGATAAAGTTGGTTTTTATAGTTATTTTATCACATAAGGTTTTTGAAATAGATTTTTTTTAAAAGTAATTTTTTTAAGTCGAAAACAGAACACAGCATCAATACTTTTAGTATCTTACTTAGATTCCTGAAACACTCAATAGTTATGAGCCTTCATTTGACTCTTTGTGAAGTGTTGAAAAATCTGGCATTTAATGATTTTATGGTTTTAAAAAAATAATTAGATTATTGTAATATTCGTGGGCTTATTTTCTTTTTTCAATTTTATTTGGTTTAAATTCTCCGTAAATAAGCAAATCATTCACTACTGCTTCCTTTATCGAAGCCCCAATCTAGACAGAGTGTCAACTTCTCGTGAAATTGATGCTTTGTCTGATTCCATACAAAGAATTGTTTCGTCCTATCCTCGTACGGAAATCGTTGTTACGGGCGATTCCAATGTACACAATTCTTCATGGCTTCAATATTCGGGCCACAAAACACCAGAAGGAGTGTGTGCTGAGATTTTCGCTGAGTTAAACCACCTAACTGAGCTGGTCAACGAGCCCACACGAATATCGGACGTGGTAGGTCGAGCAGAAAACACTCTTGACTTGTTTCTTACCTCTGACTCTGGTAAGTATACTATTAGTGTTCTATCTCCTCTAGGCACATCTGACCATTGTGTTATATCAGCAAATTCCTCGTGTAAAAACTCTCCAGTTAAAGAAAGAGCTCCAAAGAGAACCGTTTGCAATACGAGAAAGCCAACTGGTACGGTCTCAATAATTATTTTAGAATCTTTAACTGGTCACTATGCTTCCTAGATAGTGACGTTGACGCCAGAGCTGATATGATCACAAGTTTGATTCTCCTGGGAATGAGAACGTTTTATCCCGAACAGGGTTAAAAGCATCAGACCTACCGAAAACCCATGGTTCGAAGCGAGCTGTAAGGAGGTTGTTAGGGTCAAGAAGGTAAATTTCCGTTGTTTTAAAGCCAATCTAACTGAGAAATACCGAAATAAGTTCAAGCAAGCCAGGAAGGCCTGTAACACTCATATTCGACGGACCAAATTTGTACATGACCAAAAATTACGGCAAAAACATTTTTGGTCTGATTTCGAATCTGAACTTTGATTTTAACTATACCTGGTTAAATTTTAAAAAACACACACTTTAAACATTATTTTTTTATTTTGTTTTAACATATCTCAAAAATCTGACGTGAAAAAATAATTTTGGAGTGGGATAAATTAGGTTAATCGAAACATATCGAGAAAGTGCAATTTGTTTTCCACGACTAAAGATTAACCAGTCAAATCCAAAACTGTCAGTTTGTTCTATAACCTACACATCGGCAACACTTTGAAAAAAAAATGGTGGATTTATTTTGACACTTCATGATTTTTTGCTTTCCAACTCAAAGTAAAAAAATGTCGGCCTCAGTTGCCTATTTATTTTTAACTATCAAAAGGATAAAAGAAACAATTATTAGACAGCAACATCATATCTAGTGTAAACACAGTCTTACGTTATTTATCTGTCAAATCCATTACCAATTGACATTTGAAGATTGATAATAGAAATCGGAAATTTGTTATATTCGCTGACAGTTGAATTTTAAAGGTTGTCAATAGAATTTGGACTTATTTAGTTTTCCTTATTCTTATAAATTTACACATGTTATCAACAAAAAATAAACTTAATTTCTATAAAAAAAAGGTCTTTTAAACGTCAAAGTCAATGCATTTATTTGAAGGGACTATATCGACGCCACCGTGATTTTTAAATTGATGTTTTTATCAATGTAATGGACACATTTTTGTGTGTTCGTTGAAAGCAATTTTATCATTGAACAAAATAATAACCGCCAAATTAAAACACGTGCGATAATAATAATTATAATTCCATTTTTTCATTTTTATTTTCTGTTCTCACATGCAATGACATTAATTTATAAATAATTAATACAAAACTATTATGTCCGCCCACAATCTTCCTTCCCATCATCTCAAGTCAAGTGCATTTATAAAATTTAGAAAACTAACAAAATATTTACGAGTGTCGCTGTAAAATTCAACAACTCGTTTAGAAAATGCACACAAAATAAACCCCATAATAGCCGTGGAAATTGATATAAGTCAGGGTGACGAAACTATTATACGGAATATACGAGTAATCGCATTTTGTGTGCGATCCTTTGTTTGTTGTTTAAAAGGAAAAGTTTGTCGTTTTCAGAAAGTTTTTCAAGTGCCTTTGGCGCCAAACTATATCGCTGCCGCCAATGCTCAAAACTGATGCAAATAACCTGAATACAGAATCATTTTCAACAGATCCAAACGGAAAAAACAAACAACATTAACACGAACAATGCAATTTTAAGGGCAGCTTTGTAACTGTCAGATTTGCCTGTTGGGCGCCACTTTGAACTTTATTTTTTTCTTTGTTAATGGAATCAAAAGTGAAAAGTGGCATAGTTTGTGTGGATGTGGATGTGGAATACAAAATTAATCCACTTGAATGGGAAAACTTCTCCCACAGTATGCAAATCCAGACACATTATAGTTGCATTGGATTTTGTTGGCTGGATGGAGGATGGAAGAGCGGATAGAAGTGGCATCCACTTGAATGCGCCTCGCGTGGAAAGCTTTTTGTTAACACATTTGTGTACAATTAACTTATGCAAGATTTTCTCTCTCTCTCAATCTCCACCTTATAAATAATTCCACATGAGTTATGGTCCTTTAATTGATACTTTCACTGTTGCGGATTTATTGAAGTGTCAGTTAATCACGCCGCCGCACTCTACCACCACACCGACGAGCGACGTTGTTTGCTCCCACAATAACTACTAAGGCAGATGTCGGCTCCGCCACTGCTATCAAGCTAATAAATGAAAAATGTAAGTTCTGTCACTTTGACAGATGACAATTTTCGCAACGTGAACGCAAAGCATCATTAAGAGAGTCATGTCTGCGGTTGAGATTGCGTATTGTGTCATCTGTAGTGAAGTGTTGTTACAAGAACATCCTGCAGCTGTCATAATGTTTTGCAAAACTTACATTCCACAGATGCGGAACCGACAAAAATAAACGATAACCATATTGGTATTTATTATGTTGAGGACGTCAGTTACGAGCGTACTAATGACCCACTTACATTATACTCGCGCTTAAGAAAAAGCTTGTCGGATATTTCACTGTCTGGATGCGGATAGAGGAAATGAGAAAGAAAATATATTTGTGTTAACATGTATCCTTTTTGTGTCATTGTATCAAAAAGAGAGAGAAGATAGTTTGTGGTACGATTACACTAACTAAATAAATGAGTGAAAAGTGAATAAAACATCGAATTGTGTGTGGAAAACGCCCACAAGGTTCGTTCTTTCACTTCACACATATCATGGTTCTCAGTTCTCATGGACCAAACACTGAGTTTGAATTCGAGTATATATGGAATGGCATCTCATTGAAAGTTTTGCATTTTGGGTGTGGTGGGTGACACGAAGACGATGCTTGATAATATTGATACCATCATGGGAATTAGGGTCAGTTTATTATTCTACTCCATCACTGTTTGGTTCCCAATGTGCATTTTCTCATCCATATTCTTGATGGTTATTCATTGTGTGTTGGGGCTGTCGGAAGTCCATTAAAAGCGCATCATCATGTAGCTTATGTATGCATTTAATAAAAATGTCCCAAGACGGACATTTTATGCATGAACATGAATGGTTTGTGTTTTTTTTTTTTGTGTCATCATTATTATTTTCTCTTGTGTGTAGTTTTTGTGTCCATATAACAGCTGGGAAATTGCGAAAGTAATTCTTGAACATAAGCTTGAACAGATTAAAAAGGTAGCTGTCAAAAAGATAGCTCTTAAGATGACGTGTGATAAGTAAAGATAAATATGTGTGATGGTTGCAATTTGAATGGCTTAATTTACACGAAATTTGGGAAAGTTATCATCAAAAAAATGACAGTAAATAAGAAGAAAAAATTATAATCAAGGATGTCAGAAATTTAGTTCCGTCAAAAATTGAATGCAGTATTTGACATTTGCTGTGAGATGTCATCCAAAAGTTTTTTTGGAGATCTCATTTTCTTGGAATATGGTTAGTTAAATGTATCAGGTTTGAACATTGGCAACAAAAAATAGAATGAAAAGAACTAAATCTGGAAAACATTGTTACTTGTACTCTTTGACTCAAAGATCAAGGATCAAGAGGCATTCTCTTCTTTTGTTTTAGAACAAGAACTGTCACTTTTTAACTTAAAGAAAACGTTCAGAATTGAAGCCTTAAACACAATGACATCTTCATAGCTGATAGCGGAAATTACACAAAATATCACCAAAAGTAAGTGTGTAAAAGCCTAATGGCTGGTTTTCATACAAATGTTGAAGAAACATATAGAACTGTCGAAATATAAAATTTTATTCAACTTTTGAGACTGTTCAATTTACTTTTGCTATAACAAAAGCTCATTCTTTGTGATCAGCCAGTTAAAAAAATATCTCACGCCTCAGGGTTGAACATTTTGCTTTTTTTTGAGTTAGGCTCTGTTAACATTGTTCTAATTTGAAGTACTTCATCGATCCCAGTCGCTCGCCGCATAGGTAAAATCTGACATGTAGATACGTGAGCAAAATTGCATTATGGCTATCCGCAGTAATTTCACAAACTTAAGTGAATTTTCGTTGGGTTTTTGACATAAGCTTATGTTTGCTTATGCCTATTATAGTTGGGCCTTAAGTTTGCTTAAGTTAACGAAACTGAGACAAATTGAACGAAACGGAGATAGACTCCATTATGTTCACTCGTATTGAGATTCTTTGTATTCGCTCGTTTACTTATGAGCGCATATGCTAACTTATGCCTATTATAGTTGGGCCTTGAGTTTTTTAATTTACCCGACGATTTCTTTAAACAAATTCAACCTCGAAAGAATGCAGCCGACAGCCGATGTGCGTGAACCTTCCATGACAGCTGTTGTCAAACCAAGTGGAAGTGGCAGTAGTACATGTGGATTTTTATCTGTCATCGAGGAGAATCCGGGGCCTCTTCCAGACACAGCCGATGCAGGATGGTACCAAAATCTTATCAAACTCATCGCCTGTGGTGATCTTTTGATCTATACAGGACTGCTGTCAATGGCAAAAGTCTGGGCGAGTGCCAAGCTCGAGGTTGTTGCAAGGGAGAATATTCCTTGGCGGCCAAGAACACGTATAATGGTCCCGGCTCTACATAACTGCCCAGATATGATCATGAAATTGATCAAATCAAGTAATCCAAACCTCCCTACGCACGACTGGAAAGTCCCAAAGTTTGAGAAGAAGACAGTGGGTCACTATAGATCAGCTCTCGTGTATCAATAGGGAATCACTGGCTCCACTTGCCGAGACCAAAGGCGTGATTAGGTATGTTTTCGAAAAAATCGTGATTCGTATCTACAAAAAAGACAAAGATTCGCTTAACACGCCCCCCACAGAAGCCCCTTCAGCGGAAGGAAACGCTTCACTACCACCAACAATGGAAGTCGATGCAACACCACAAGTGGAACCATCGACCTCCACAGCCCCAAACAAGCCATCCGACGTGGAGGCTAAACTTATAGTCGACAGCAACTCCGACCGAAGACAACTCCTTAGGCATCACTCTGAGTGAGGAAGACCTATTTCATTCCTTCTCAGACGATGAAAACGCCGATAAAACAGTGTTGAAGTTGATCTGACTAAAAGTAGCAATGCTGCGATTAGTACAGATTAATATCCATCACGCCATCATAGCCGCAAACACCCTGGTACTCCGATTGAATAGAAACAAGGAAGACATCGTCTTGATACAGGAACCGTGGGTCTCAAACTCAATCATCAGAGGCCTCAGGGCTCCTGGCTATAAACTATTGTATGCATCGGAGAAAGGTGAACCAAGGTCATGCATGTTAGTAAAAAAATGACTTAAACGTATTTTTACTCCCCAATTAAAGCGACAAGGACACCACTACCGATGTCTTAACAACGGATAAAGCCACCTACTGGCTCATATCCTCTTATCTTGGCCACGACAGCCCAATTCCCAGGAGACAATTGCGGACGTGAAATCGAAAAAAGTTGGTCTCCTAATTCGTTCGGACGCTAACGCCCATCACACGGTATGGGGTAGCTCTGATATAAACGAGAGAGGTGAGTCCTTATTTGATAACTTACTAAGCACTAACCTACTCATAAGTAATATTGGTAATGAAGCCATTTTTGTAACGAAGAATAGGAAAGAAGTACTTGATATTACACTTACCTCTGACTCAATCCACAATCTGATTTCAAACTGGCATTTCTCAAAAGAGAATTCCTTCTCTGTCCACAGATACATTCAGTTTAAGCTCAAATATGTGGCAAATACATCTACGGGTTTTCACAATCACCGTAATACAAACTGGGAGCGATATAGGGAGGTACTAGCACAACTGCTTGATCACAACCTTCTTAAAAGCTCCTCCAGTAAAGATGAACTAGACCTTTCTGTGAATCATCTCACCGAAACCTTTAATGAATCAATGAGAACTTCATGCCCTGTAACCATTTTAAAGGGTAAAAAGAAACATCATTTTTGGTGTAAAGAACTAGAACCATTCAGAAAGAGCTGTCGCAAAGTACACTAGATCTCCTTCTGACTGGGACTTATACAAACAAGCTGTAAAGCAGTATACAAAATAATTAAGGAAGAGTAAGAGGTCTTCTTGGAGAAACTTTTGTGATTAAATAGAAAATACTTCAGAAGCCTCAAGACTCAGGAAAATTCTTTTAAAAAGTCCAACAATACCCAGTGCTTTAAAGACAGAAACAGGAACGTGGACTATCACAGATGAAGAATCTCTAAATCTGTTATTAGACCCCCACTTTCCAGGTAGCTCTAACATACTCAACGACTTGACATCAGAGTCTCAAGCTTCTACAAGCGATTTAGTTGATCTAATAACGCGGGAAAAACTGCAGTGGGCCATAGACAGCTTTGATCCATATAAATCTCCAGGACCAGACGGAATCATTCCGGCCAAACTACAAAAATGCTCAGACATGATCATTCCACAATTGGAAATCATTCTGAAAAGCTGTTTAAGGTTGAGATGTATTCCTAAAGGGTGCAATTAAATAAAATTTTCTTTTATAATAAATCAATTTTAATCTTTTATGTAACCGCTCTTAAAATGTTCATTTAAAGGGTTTTCTGCACACATATGACAATCTGTGACAGCCATGATGTTTTATCGGCATCTGTTAGATCAGTTGTTTACTACTCTCTCAGTGCTGCCAAATTAAAATGTCACTTTATACGATCGAATTGTTTGAACCCACAACTAACTTCAAAGTATTTTCATGAACATTTTCACAAATTGTATGGTAGAAATTGGATTATTCTTTTTCGTCCTTTTTTTGGTAAATGAAAACAAATAGACTTGTTGTCAAAATTCTCAAATTACTAATTCATTCAATGCTGAAAAATTAGATGAGCTATGGATCATCAGTAAGTAGAAGAATAGATACCTGTTCTCCCAAAAAAAACAAACTCAGGAAGGTAATTTATAGATACTTTACGTAAGACTCCTCCGCAATTATATATATTAACCTTTTCTACCTGAGATCATCTAAACATAATCGGACATTGACCTTTTCTGTCTAAATTAGATTGAGAATATTTTATAATTAAGAATGTTTGCTTACGACCACCCTAAGGCATAGTTACACGATACTTTTTCTTTTATATCCTCACAAAACAATCATATCTTCTCTTTCTCACACTCACTCCCTCAATATAGTTTAAAAACAGCCAGACTTCTTAGAAAAGCAATTTAACCATTTCAAAATAGAAAACAAAAAATACCGACTTTTATTATTCATTATTAAACCCATCATCATCTAAATATTTCAGCTTGTTTATTATTTTCCTAAGTCCTGTCCCAAGACTCAAGAGTATACAAAGTACTGACTAATTTCAAGAGATTAGTGTCTGAATCCTTAAGGTATGTTTCTACC
The DNA here is from genome assembly GCF_945859685.1 of Eupeodes corollae. Lineage (NCBI taxonomy): Eukaryota > Metazoa > Arthropoda > Insecta > Diptera > Syrphidae > Eupeodes > Eupeodes corollae. The sequence goes on from NC_079149.1 coordinate 128,709,957, forward strand.
TAGCTCTCAATGAATAAGAATTTAAAAAAAAGGTCAAACAAGTGCAGTACCACTTCTGGGGGACACAAAACTAACAACAACAAAGACAGCACTACAAATTGTTGACAAAATATTATAGTTTCCCTTTTTTCCATTTTTACGTAAGAACTGCCTTCTCACTTCTTCTTTTATTTTTATTTTGTGTACGTTAAGTCTTGAGTGCACTAACAGGTCCTTTTCGGTTAAGGGTTTTGAAATAAAGATTCGTTGATGTTTTTTTTTGTTTATTATGACTACAATGGATTTTTCTTAAAAGATATGCTACACCTTTACTGCAAGCGAGACAAAAATAACTCAATTACACCCGGTTATCACTATCAGTCGACAGAGTCTTGAAGAGGATTAAATCCCTTTAGGATCTTTCGTTTTTGATTCTGAGTTTTTGGCTGCATATTTGTCTACGAGGTTTTCTTTTATTTTTTTCCTTTACTTTCTTATTTTCTTTATTTAAACCCTTGTCAGACATTAATTCTTCTTTAGATACGTCACCTTAACGTTACCAACCGTGAAAATAAAAAGAAGACAATAACGGTCATCATCTTTCCATTCATATTATTTTATTTTTTTCATCGTAAATTCTTTTAACGAGGATAACGGTGGAAAATTTAAGCAGACTGCTTTTTCTTTCTTTTACTTTTGTGGAATAAGAAATGAATAAGAACGATGAAAAAAGGAGTAACACTGCAGAAAAAAATAGAATGAAAGAACGAACAGGAAGATACTTGGATAACAAATGACATTGGTGAAGTGGTAGGCTTTTCAGACAGCGACAATGACAACGACAACGACACTAGCGACAATGACAACGAAGTTGATGGAGAAAACGTTGACGTACGATCAAGATTCATCATCCTCATATTATTGTCGTCTTCCTTCGTCATAGTCATCGCCTTCGTCATCATCATCGTCATCCCACTTTGCAACGGATGTGATATCCTTTTTCTTTGCCTGACATTTCATTATGCCTTTTAGTTTGTAGGTTTAGAAGATTCAAGGAAGGTGGTCTACACGTATTGTGCATTATAAAAATAAAATAGGATTCAGGATGCTAATATGCAGAAAGTAGGTGGGTTGCAAAATGTATGCTTTAAGAGTCGCTCTTGAAATATTTTAGGAAGTCTTTCAAAAGTGTGACAGCAGTTACTTGACGTATATCAGCAGGTTTCTACGCAATTAGCAAAAAGAATGTTGACATTTTGTGTCAAAAGGAAACTCTTCAAGGTATTATTTTTGTATTAAGGTTAAATTTAACGAATAGACGTTTCTACTAAAAGTTTTTAAGAAAAAATGGAGCAAAAGTTGTCATATACACATGACATGAGAAGTGTCACGAGAAACAAATAAATACGTTCAAAAGACGAGTTTCGAAATGTTGAAGGATTCCTTTCGGAATTGTGAAAGTAATAGATTTATCTTCTACGTAATAATAAAAACCATTCAGAGATTTTGTGTCATGAGGCACTTTGTAAAGCTTTGTTTGAGATTTAAGACTTTATGGCTGAATCACAAACACGCTTCAGCTTCGGATTCGTCTGCGTTACGGTGGGCCTGCTTCGAGGTCGCTTTAAATGACATTTCTATTATTTCATCCCTATAAAGAGCAAATATTGTGTTCGATGACATTTTTTTACAGATGTTGAGCTGTCAGACAAAGTAAATGTTCAGATAATTGAACTAGAGCTTCCATTTGGAGTCACATTACGTTACATTACGTTCTATTCCTTACGATTGTCAAACGAAACGTGAGCTCGAAGCTCCATTGTGATAGCATGCATTAAATTCCTGTGGCTAAACTCGTAAACGTCAGATGATGCCGAAGGCGAAGCTTGTTTGTGATTCAGCCATTAACGCTACAAGCTTTATACAAATTTGAGCAAAATTTGTCATCTACACATAGCGGTAAATGTCATTTCTAATCTGACAAAAGAGGAGTTGTGACTGGTATTAAATTGTCTTAAACAGATATGCAAAACAAACGTATTTTCTTCAAATTATTTATGATAGTTCTGTCAAAGAAAATGACAGCATTCGACAAATCATTCTTTTTTTTAACGACAGATACTGTCAATGTCAATAATGCTAGATTTTGATGTAACATACAAATTTGGTGATTTCTCTCCAATTCTTCATAAGTTCCTTAAAAGTTGACCAGGTGTCACTTTGGTCGTTCAGTGGTAGCATCGTTGATAGTGAAAACCTATGTGTCAGTTTGTTCATGTAATAATTTGAATGCAAAATTATGGAGAGTGCTATTGAATGCCAGGACTTACAATGAATGCAAAAGAATAAACGATGTCTTGAAAAATTGCTAATAAATGATTGTCAAATGATTGATAATTGCATGATTTGAGGTCCTAATGTCAAGTGATCTCACTGAATGTTTTCATTTCTATAAAATGACAAAAGAATGGATAAGGTTAGCTATCGCTTTTTTTGTTTTTAAACCCAATTCCCACTGATTAGCTGAGCCTTTCAATGAACTTCGCCCTTTTTAATACTATTCATTTATTTTGTTTCCGGGATCGAATTTTTGGCATTTTAATACATTAATCATAAAATACAAAATGCTTTTCAGACTAGAAAGTTAAGCAGATGAGTTATTTATTAAACAGAAGTCGAAAATATTCAAGCCTCGAAGCTCTATGGGTGATATAAAATGCCTTGAGCAGAATACTTCAGATTATAGGTACTTATTCATAAATTTGAATTCAAGCATACAAATATTTTGCACAAACCCATTCAGTTTCAATTCAATAATAGATATCAATTTTTAAATATTTATTTGACAGCTTAAAATGACCATGACCTTCATGCTTATACTCCCACTTAATATTTTCAATACAAATTTCAAGTCAAACAAACAAACTTTTACTAAAATTTCTTCAGAAATCCCCAAAAACAAATAGCTTTTAATACCTATCTGCATAATCTTTAGTTTATTTTTTGTTTTTAAATTAAAAATCATTGATCTGTGCTTAACCTTGTTTGTGGTATTTTTGAATTAAATAAAAAAAAATAATAATAAATTACAAAATGTTTATAACAAATCCAAGTTAACAATGCAAATCGGTGTTCTTCTTTGTAAAGTTTGTCGGTAATTAGTGATCAATGTGGCGCTAATATCGATAGGGAGAAGAACGTACGAAGCGACATCTAAGGAACTGTCAAAGAATTTATTGTTTTAGAGATGAGGAAGAAGGAAAATCACCAGTCAATGTACTAAAATGTCATGACACAGTTACGAGGGTGCCGGAGTAAACAAAACAAATGTCAACTAATTCGAATTTAACCTTCAAAATATGAACGTAGACAGGTGATAACGAATGTTCAAAAAAAAGGGGGAAAATTTTAAAATTTTACAAAATAAAAAGAAAACAAGCAATTAATGAGCTTGCTATTGGGAAACCCCATATTCTCTCAGGTAAGGTAGTCATACCGACCATAGAAGAAAAAGGGATGGACAATCATAACACATAGATTGCAATCAACAAAAATAATAAACAAATATAATGGTGTCGCGTCTAACCGTACCATAATCAACCCCAGTCTATTTTTAGAGTAGTTTGTTTTTGCTTTTTTGCTGCCTGGCCAAAACAAATATTTCACTGTTGAATGGAAGGTATAGCAATAGCAGCAGCAGCTGGTAAATGTCCGAGACGCGAAGCCAACAACGACGACGCGACGTTGGCGATGGTGATTTCTGATTCAGCGCCATTATTATATATTTAATCTTTGACCGTTTAGAATCGTTCGTTATATTTGCAATCGTGTATATTCTTGACAGCGGCCCGGATAGCTCAGTCGGTAGAGCATTGGACTTTTAATCCAAGGGTCCAGGGTTCAAGTCCCTGTTCGGGCGAGTTACATTTTTGGCAATTTTTAAATAATTAATTTAACCTGGAGGAAAGGAAGTATTTCACCATAATGGAAATATGTTGAAGAATTTATGTGGAGTAATTAAATCCAATAAGAAAATTAGATTTGAAATTCTGAGAGAAGCAAGAATTGTTAATTGCTTAGAAAACAATGGTAAGTATAAATTAATGGTAAGTATCGAAGAAAGTGACATAAGACAGTACTTTCTGCAAACACTTCCTAAATTTCTTCTTAATAATCACTATTTTTGACAGATAAGAAAATAGGCGTGTTTAGCGAAGTAAGAAATCTAATATTTTGGGTTCCGTCTGGACCAACTGTCAAATTTTGCTAAAAGAATCATATAAACTGAACTATGAAGTTACTCTTATTTTCCTGAACACTTCTCATAACTGCATAAGTGACATTAGACAGTACTTTCTGCAAACACTTCCTAAATTTCTTTATAATAATCATAATTAAAGGCCTCTTATGTCACCGAAGAATGCTACTATTTTTTGACAGATAAGCAAATAGGCGTGTTCAGCGAAGTAAGATATCTGATATTTTGGGTTCCGTCAGGCCCAACTGTCAAATTTTGCTAAAGGAATCATATAAGCTGAACTATGAAGTTACTCTTATTTTCCTGAACACTTCTCATAATTGCATTAGTGACATTAGACAGTACTTTCTGCAAACACTTCCTAAATTTCTTCATAATAATCATAATTTAAGGGCTCTTATGTCATCGAAGCATGCTACTATTCTTTGACAGATAAGTCTATAATATAAACTGAACTCTAATCATATAAACTGAACTATGAAGTTACTCTGATTTTCCTGAACGCTTCTCATTTTTGCATTAGTGACATTAGACAGTACTTTTTGCAAACACTTCCTAAATTTTTTCATAATAATCATAATAAAAGGGCTCCTATGTCTTCGAAGCATGCTACTATTTTTTGACAGATAAGAGAATAGGCGTGTTCAGCGAAGTAAGAAATCTAATATTTTGGGTTCCGTCTGGACCAACTGTCAAATTTTGCTAAAGGAATCATATAAACTGAACTATGAAGTTACTCTGATTTTCCTGAACACTTCTCATTTTTGCATTAGTGACATTAGACAGTACTTTCTGCAAACACTTCCTAAATTTCTTCCTAATAATCATAATTAAAGGGCTCTTATGTCATCGAAGCATGCTACTATTCTTTGACAGATATGTCTATAATATAAACTGAACTCTAATCATATAAACGGAAGTATGAATTTACTCTGATTTTCCTGAACACTTCTCATTTTTGCATTAATGACATTAGACAGTACTTTCTGCAAACAGTTCCTAAATTTCTTCATAATAATCATAGTTAAAGGGCTCTTATGTCAACGAAGGATGCTACTATTTTTGACAGATAAGAGAATAGGCGTGTTCAGCGAAGTAAGATATCTGATATTTTGGGTTCCGTCTGTAATATAAACTGAACTCTAATCATATAAACTGAACTAAACATAATTAAGGGGCTCTTATGTCATCGAAGCATGCTACTATTGTTTAACAGATAAGAGAATAGGCGTGTTCAGCGAAGTAAGATATCTGATATTTTTGGTTCCGTCTGGCCCAACTGTCAAATTATACTAAAGGAATCACATAAACTGAACTATGAAGTTACTGTTATTTTCCTGAACACCTCATAATTGCTATTTTGTTAAATTTTTGTAGCTGTTATTAAAAGAATTCGTCAGCTGTCACCTTTTGCTGTTAATTTTTGTTTTTAGAGAAATTCGATATAAAGCAGAAAATGAAGACATTTTGTTAAGTTCAAGTTTATTGGTTTTTAGTTCCTATCTGGCATTTCCGGGATATAGCTGTCAGTTTTAACAATCAATAATTCACTGTACAAGAAAGTCCTATGTATCATTTGATATATATATGTATTTAAATTCTGTTATATTATTGAACAGAATAAACGAATATTTTTTCTGTCATTATATCGATACCTTATCTTATCTGTGTCAGTGACTTTTTAACTGTCATTTTGTTAACTGACAGAAAAAATGTCACTAAAGAAGTGTTGCTATTATGTTGAAAATGTTCTGTTTCCCTCGAAACTTATCGAAAACAACGAATGATTCAAATGAATATAAGATAAGATAAAACTAAATTTCAAGAAGAATTTCACAACAATTTGTTTGTTCAATTTTAATTAGTTCATTTATTTATTTAAGCTGCTTCTTAATTTCAGGAATTTTGGTTAACAGCCCGGATAGCTCAGTCGGTAGAGCATTGGACTTTTAATCCAAGGGTCCAGGGTTCAAGTCCCTGTTCGGGCGAACAGTTTTTTTAAATTTTTCTTCGTTACATGACATGATAATTTGACTGCCTCTCCCAAAAGTTATAAAATCCTGTCAGGAAAAATTTTCAAGTTTGGCAGAAAGTTGTAGGTCCCCTTTTTACTTGATTAGCACTTTGGTGTCACATTGCCGCGTATTATATATTACTTCCATTAGCTTAAGAACCCTTTACTAATTTATACACAAGCATCGTTGATATCACAAGTAAATGATGAAAGATTACTCCAACTTATTTTCTCAGAATGTCATTAATTTGTTCCACTTAATTTGTCAAATTCATACAAAAACTAACATTCGTTTGATGTCTCCCCCGAAGAACAAATAACAATGAACATTTCTCTCACTATCACATTCACAACCTATTAACCAAACATTTAATTTCCACAAACAATACATTTTCCACGAAATTGTAAATTCTGGATTCCATTTAAGGAGATAAATTCGAATTTTTCATTTTATTTGCTTTTTTTTAAATCGCACTTTCTCCCACCGAACTCTCTCAATCTGAATTTCATTAATTTCATGTCATCTTACTTTTGGATCGTTTAATCACCCACAGCCGAACTAACATGAGATCAGATATTGAAAGGAAGATTCTTCTTCCTTGAAACTATCACGTTTCACAGTTGTAAATGCCAAGACCTCGAGATAGGTATTGGGTTTTTCCATTCACACAACAATCAACACTCTGCCGAGAGACAGCGGAGCGGCGCGGCATTGAAACAATCGTAGGTATAACGTCCGCGTCCGTCCATCGTAGGTAGCTTGATTGATCATGTGTGGCGGCAACAGTACATTTACATTAAGTGGATCCCATGCTACCATAACCATCATCTATCTTATATATGATCCCCCGAAAAAGACAGAAATAATAATCAAAGATACAAAATAAAAAAAACAACTAGACACATGAATAATCGACCATAAAAAATCACTTGGATGCCATAAAAGGGAAATTTTTCGATAATATAAACTCGCCGATAAGCCAAACAAAAGAACATTGGTCCAAAATGGTCTCCTTGAGGTTCCCCATCATTAGAGTACCTATACGAGTACATCCCACGATATGAATGCAATCGTGACAAACTCTGTTTTTAGTTCTGTTTGTTTTACCCGAGTTGGTTGGGTTGTGAGGGAAAAATGATAAAATAAATTATGACAGTCCATCTGACAGCGGACACAATGTGATCTTTCAAATGGTCTTCTGATCGCTATCAGTCAAACAAGAGAACCAATAGGAACCTCCACATCGAATGAAGTGAAGATGAAGAGCCATACAGACGGGAAATAAAATCATCAAACGAATCGAATAATACCTTCGTTATGTATATGAAGAAAATAAGTTCGGAAAGCGGGTGAGGGCTACAGCTACAGTTGCAATTGAAATGCATTTCACGTGCGTAGGACGACGAAGACAAGTTTTGTTCGTTCATTTGGTAGTTTAGAATGAAATTCCAATCTAGCAAATGAAAAATGCCACATAAATCATTGAACCCTTGGGATAGACGAACCGACCATCCATCCATCCGAGATGGACGATTGGACGGATGGCCAAACAGACAAACAAAGCCCAGCCCAGACACTGGGAAGCACAGTGATCCCTTAAAATTAATTCCAATCCCGTCGTCATCGTCATCATCGTCGTCGTCGTTTCTAAACTCAACTCGGTGGTGATGAGGTTTATTATTATTACATATTATAATTCGTAGTCTATCCTTAAACTTTCCACGTGAGTGAATCACGTGGGTAAAACACACATTTTCTTCCCTCGGACACACCTTTCTTATTTTTAGATTGTTTCCCCGAAACCCAAACTACTGAGATGGCAAGCTGCAACTGCCACAAAAATAATGAAATATTTCTTCAACCAAAAAAGAATAAAACTATTAAATTGGTCAGCATTTTTTAACTAATTCATCCCTGCCAAAGCATAGAATTGTAAGTTGGGTGGTTAAGGAACTTCCATCATCATCTTCATCATATCCAGAACAATCAGCGTGAATTAATTTTTTGATGTTCTTTTGTTTACCAACCAAAAAAAAAAAATAATAAAATATCAATTCGAGTGAAAACCCGACAAAATGAGAAATGCAGCCAAGCAGGATGTTGAACAAGGAATTTGCATTTGAGCATTGTTTCCATAATTTTGTTTTATTTTGAAAACGAACAAACCTATCATTTTGATTTAAGAGAGAGAAAGAAAAACTTCAGCAGCAATGGCGGATGACAAGCAAAATGAGTTTTATGTCATTTAGGAAATTTGCAATTGCTTGAAAATTTAATTATATTAATTTAATGAGGCATTAAAAAAAAAGGATTCTTATTCAAAATAATTCATAGTGTGGGAAGAAAAGTTAATTTATTCAAGTAGTTTTGTGGGAACTTCAAATGCATTTGACAGAAGAATATATACTTTATTTTACCCAGGGAAATGTCTTCAAAGTACATAAATTTGAATAAAATGGAACAGATCTCAACTGTCAAAAAGATGTCTCATGTAAATACCACCATAATTTTAAATTGTTCAAGAAAGTAAAATTGATTAATGATATGGTTCAAAAAATGCAAACAAGAAAATGGGTGGTGCATCATATGATGACAATAAACTTAACGATAAACTGTTATTATCCAACAAAGAAGGCAGCAGATGTCTCGTATTTGACAAATCATTAAACAAGAACAATATTTTCGTTTATATTATATTGACAGCTGTCAATTGATTTCATTTGTTTTCTTTATAATACTACATAAAAGATGCAGGCGCACAAACAAGAAATATATATAACTGAGTTTGTGTGTACGCGCATTGAATGTCCTTATTATTAGAAGTTATAAAATTAAATGACCTGAAATTGAATGTTCATTTTGATGAACTGTAATATAATCATGCAGGTATCATAACAAGGTGGCTAAAGAACAATTCCATCTGCCATTAGTTCGGGTTGCGCCATAGAATGTCTTTATAATGGTTGATAATATCAAATGGTGCCAGTAGCAAAATAATTAAGTTATTCACATATCCTTCTGATCTAAGCCGCTTTAAATAAAGACCTAACCAAGATATCAGTGCCTATAATTATGTTGATATAACGAGAGAGTTCTAGTTAATTACTGTTCTGCAGGAGTTGCGAACAGACCTGTTGACGTTATTCACATCATCTAATTCCCTTCCGCTGGCAGCTGATGTAATGTGATGAGACGTCAAAATGAGTGGAGTTAAAAGAGTTGAGTGTGAACAGAGTCTTAAGTATATAACTATGATATCCACTAATGACAATTAATGAACGAGATAAAGTCATGAGACGTCAAAATGAGTCAAATTAAAAGAGTTCAGTGTGAACACAGTCTTAAGCGTATGACTTTAGTATCAGTTAATGACAGATGACTTAAGGTTATAACACAATTAGAATTTTTTTAAATGATGCCAATTCTATAAAGACAATACACAAGGGTCACTTGAAACAGAAGCCTTTGATTGACAGATAGATCAAACTGGAATCTTTACTATCAAATCCACTAAAAGACAAAGAAAACTCAATGACAGGCTTTTAATTGAAATCCATTAATTGAACTGAACGCACTTCCTGTTCTTTTCTGTTTACTTTTTCAACAAAAAAGAATAATCATCTCTACCTGAAAATTCTCATCATCTTAAAGGCACGCGCATACCTTTCCATTCATTCATTCATTAAATTTTGCGATGAGTCATTTTTATTCAACTATGCTACGGTGAGTATTATAAAAGAAGATAAAGATCAATTGCTGAATTTATCCATCGAATTAAATTTATGTGGACCTCTATCAAAAAGCAAAAAAACGAGGTAACTCCCTCTTTTTGTCTTTTCTTACATCAACAAAGCAAAGAAGATCTTCTTAGAAGCAACAACCAACCAACTTAAACCGGACTGTCGAAATATTTACAAAAACAAGAAACGAAAATCTGAAAAACAACAAAGAAAAACATACCTCACCTGAGGTACGTACCTACTATACCTAAAGTGAAGTGTGATAGAGGTTTGGCTCCGGAAATGCCAAGTCTGAAGTTTCTGAACACAACTCTGAATGGAATTCTACTGTGCGAGACATTGTGCCCGTAAAGTAACGGTTTTGTATGCTGTTTTGTCATAGCTAATTGAAATAACCATGTAACTTTCATTTCTGTCAAAGAAAGCATTTTTTAAAATCAATATAATGATTCACTCAACCTGAGCGTGCAGCGCAGCATTAAACTGACCTTTTCTGTGGTAAGTTTCGATAAAGCAACAAATTCTGAGTGTTACAACCAACCATCAAGCCAGCCAGCCAGATCCAGTGTAATCATGGAGTTTCTTTCTTTCTTTATTTTAAAAATCATGAATCACACACGCAAAAATGCACATTACTCATGTGTCAAACGTCAACCCAAAATGAAACACAGCAGCTCTCTCGTCCACCAAATTAACTTGCGATGTAGCTCCTCAATTTAGTTTTCTTTTCTTTTTTATTTTCATTATACGCTTTTGTAGGCTTTGTAATTTCAAAATTGATGTTGGGCCATAAAATATTGTAGATGTTCCTCTTGGAAGCGAGCATAAATAGACTTTTCAATCATTACCTCTATATTCGCGTTCACACGGGAATGCAACTCATATAAATGTGCCTATACTTGCTGCATATTGGTTTGGTATATGGAGGATAATTTAGAAGTCCTCTCGTATAGATATGCCTACTTCATTCATCTAATTCTTTGTAAACTAAAGATAGGCCTCTTGGTTTAGTCGTTCTTCGTTAAGATTGTTGTTGTTAAATAATGCCTCGAGGGCTCTATCCTGGGCGATGTTAAGCTGTGTATAGTTTCAGATGCGTTTTTGTTTTGGTTGTTTTTTTGGTTTTAATAGTTTTCGTTACACCACCATTGAACAATTTTAATGGAATCTTCAATTTCCGTTTTATGAAAATCAAAAAATGAAAAACCACATAACGGTTTACTGTATGATGTTTTGAAGTAAGACTAAAATACACTATTTTTTAAAAGAAAGTTGAATCAAACACAATTATAGGTTGAGAAAAGGAATGTCATGATGTGAATGTGCCATTATATTTGCAATTAAAGTCAAATGTCATTTTATTTTGACAACTCGCAGGTAAAAAGTTATTCAACTGACAGTGATAATATATGCGTTCAACCTTGTTTTGGATAGGTGAATTCAAAGACACAAATTTGTATAGCTGTCAAAAAATATAAACAAATACCAACTGTTTACAAAAGCAGATAAACATAAAGATTTCGAGGCTCATAATCTTTTTTCTTCGATAAATTCGAAGACGAGATTTGATTTTGCTTAAACTTCTATCTCGAGTCAGTTAATCATAAAAATGTACTTAACGAAAAATGTCGTGAGTACACAAACATTGAATCTAAAAACATTGTTATGAATGAAAGTTTCAACAAACTAAAATGGCAGTTGCAATGATACTGTGTCATATATTTGTTTTTAAGGTGGTTTTCACATCGGTCGTTTCACATTTGACGTTTAACATTTGCCGTTTCTTAAACATATATCGCACCCAAATAATTCTTGCAAAAAATCTTTAAACGTGCCTTCAAAGAGTCTTATATAAACATTGTCTGCTATGTACTTAGGTATGAGTCAATATCAAAATTGACAGCTGATCAGTGAATACCTCTTGACATTTGTGAGTAAAAGAATAATAGAACAGCAATTGACGAACCATTTTGACAGATGTTCAGAATAGAAAAAGGGTTAAAATGCACAACTTCAAAGATCGAAAACCAGAAGAATTGACAGCTATTTGATATGAAGATAAAATGTCATCTGTCACTGTCTTATATGCGGTATTGATTAAAATCAACAAAATCTTCAATAAACCAATATCACCCTATTCTACAAAACTTAAATTTGTATGAGACTCTGAAGACTATTTTGTCCACGCCAGAATATATTTTTTGGATTATTTTGTTGTTTTTCTGGTGCGTTGTTCTTTTTCGTAACCAAACAGAAGAAACATATAACCAATCCGTCGCTAATTATAGAGCCTTTGGGGCGTGATTTGACTTCTGCCTTCCTCTTCATATTGTTCTGGTGCCATAGCTTCTTCCTTGGTTTGTTTCTCCATCTCCTCCAGATAACACTAAATGGCTCCATATGCGTGAGATGGGGATTTTCTTAAAGCCTTTACAAAACATAGTTGATCGGTGAATGGAATTAAGGTTCATATAAACGAGTCACTATACTCTACAGTCTACACGGTATATATTGTAGCCTATGTCAGATGCATTTTCAAAGTCATGGCACAAAGGCAAGGAAAGAAAAAAGGGCGAGGATAGGACGATAGGACAGTGTTGAGTTCTTTTGTCACTTTTTTTAGTCTTCTATCTCTATCTTTTGTGTGTGCATTTCATTTCGAGTGCGAGCACACAAAATTTTTGTAGACAAACTTTTCTATAAATGGGCACATTGCCAAGATGCAAGGGATAGAAAAATATAAAACTAATTTGGTGAAGTGCATCATCCTTATATTAAACTCGCAGAGTGTAGAATAAAAACCACAATTTATATATTTTTCAATGTCAGGCAGCGAAAAAAAGTTTGTTGTCCTCTGACAAAACTATTGTGCGATTCTTTTAGATGTTTTTTATTCCAAGCTTTGTATTCTTTGACGTTACAGACTTTTTTGTAAGTTATGAGAGTTCAATGGTTTTAGGGCAAAGCGACAAGTATGGTTGATTAAAAATATATGTTTAACTTTTTTTTAATAAAAAAAAAGTTGTTGTAAAAACAAGTGCCTAAAGGCTTTTTGCATAACTATAGGATTTAGGGGTCGTATTCAACATTGTGGATATCAAAAAACATTCACTTGGTGGGAAAACAATGGGAGCTTAAATTTTAAAATTTCAAACTTAAAGGTTGAAAATATTTACTTTTATTCACCACGCTAGTGTCAAAGTTTGACCAATATGTTAACACAATTCATAAACAATTTTTGGTTACAGTTTCTGCCACGATTAATTTTTGACATTTAGTTCAAGGTGGGATCGAATTCACCTCTTTCTTGTATGAAGGATTTTTTTAATTTCAAATTTGAATAAAATGTCCTAAGTATTTGAGAAACCACAAAAGAAATACTTGTCTTTGTTCCCCTAAAAATAAATTCTTATACAAATTTCAACTTTAAAAGACAAATTTAAAAAATTTACCGAAAAATCTCATTTTTCTAGGTTTTGCTTTTGTAATTTTATATTCTATCAGATTTAAACCACTTTTATAACCTGTTTTTAATAAAGGTGAATTTTATTTTGTTTACCATGCTAGTGTCAAAATTTACCGAGTGGAGTCATCTCAAAGCGATTAACAGAAAATGTTGGTTAATTTTTCTACCATGATTCATTTTTGACGATTCTAGCGTGGTGAGATCAAATTAAACTTTTTGACGTGTGAAGTAGTCTTTGAAACTCTTAAATTAATTTAAAATGCCCTGAAGAAAAATCTCAATTATTTTATTATTCTGTGCTTCTGCTAATTTTATAATTTATCCAATTGAAACCACTCCAGCTTCAGAGGAGACTGAATTGTTTTTTCTTCACCACGGTAGTGTCAGTCATGCACATATTTGTCTCTTTATTTTTGTTGTTTATTTTATTTTCTAAACAATTGTCATAGATCTTTGCAAACAAAATTCTCATTATAGTTAGTTAGTTTGTTTCTTCATGAAAACACTACAGTTTTTACAGCTGTCAAAAATTTCAAAGAAAATCGGACAACAGTTCATTAAGGGTTTAATTTTTCCATCAAATTTTAGCTTATTTTAGTATTACCAAAACGGCAATTTGAATTCAAACGCTAATGTCAAAATGCAAACATTGTCAAACATTAAATTAACATTTTAACGCAATTCACACATAGCCAAAAATATTTAAACGTAAATAGAAAAAATAAAAACTTTATTTTACATCATAGACCATCCTTCTTTTAATTGTTTATTGTTTATCGTTTCTATCAAATTTCAACCACTTTTAGTAGGTTTATTCAACACCAGAGGGATATTAAACCAATTCTATTCACCACGATATTGTCAAAATTCAATCATGGTAAGAAATATAGCTATTATTTAAAAGCAATTCACACGTTGCCTATATAAATTAAACCTTACTATTTGAAGAAAAAGTCAATCAGTTTTAGTCTTTTCAACACCAGGAGTATTTTTAACCAATTATATTCAACACGCTAGTGTCAAAATCCAATCATTGGAAAAAATGTAGCCAATGTTTAAACACAATTCACACATTGTTACAAAAATTAAACCTCAATATTTGAAGTAAAAGACTTTTAGTCTTTTCAACACCAGGAGTATTTTTTACTAATTTTGTTCACCACGCTAGTGTCAAAATCCAATCATTTGAACAAATTTAGCCAATATTTAAATACAGTTCACACATTGCTTAGAAAAATTAAACCTTAATATTTGAAGAAAAAGTCAACCACTTTTAGTATTTTCAACACCAGTAGTATTTCAACTAATTTTATTCACCACGCTAGTATCAAAATCCAGTTATTGGAAAAAATGTAGCCAATATTTAAACACAATTCACACATTTCCTACAAAAATTAAACCTTAATATTTGAAGAAAACGTCAACCACTTTTAGTCTTTTCAACACCAGTAGTATTTTTAATCAATTTTATTCACCACGCTAGTGTCAAAATCCAGTCATTGGAAAAAATGTAGCCAATATTTAAACACAATTCACACATTGTTTACAAAAATTAAACCTTAATATTTGAAGAAGAAGTCAACCACTTTTAGTCTTTTCAACACTAGGAGTATTTTTAACTAATTTTATTTACCATGCTAGTGTCAAAATCCAATCATTGGAAAAAATGTAGCCAATATTTAAACACAGTTCACACATTGCTTACAAAAATTAAACCTTAATATTTGAAGAAAAAGTCAACCACTTTTAGTCTTTTCAAACCCAGAAGGATTTTTAACCAATTTTATTCACCACACTAGTGTCAAACCTCAATATTTGAAGAAAAAGTCCAACTGTCTTAAATCACATTATGGAAACATTTTTCATTCATGAGCTAGTAATAAGCTTTCACAGTTATCAATAATTTCAAAATTGAATCGTTTAGTGTTTATCGTGCTCGTCTAATCGACAGCAATTATACATTTACCCTATTTTATTCCCCACGATAGTGTCAAAATTCAAGAATGGTAGAAATTTGAACCGAAAATTTCAACTCAATCCAAACATAACCTACAAAATTGATAATTATATGTATATCAAAATATTTGAGGAAAGAACCCAACCTCAGGTGAATCTCAATTTCATAGAAAGTTTGTGTGTTAATCTTTATCATTTCAAGACATCATCGCATACAAAATTCTCTAAAAGATTTCACATAAGTCTTTAATGGATTTAATGTAGGTGCACTATCCCATTAAAAGCCTTAATCTTGGGTTTTACTAAATTGTAAACTTTTAAAACCTATTAATTCCTAGCCTTCTCCTATCTCTCCTCTTCCAACCAACAAAACCATCAACTACCTAAATAACCAACCCTCACCAACCCACAACAAGACCTGCGCCATTCCTACATCCATTAAATAATTCGTAATGAAAACAAAACTAACACAAACAAAAAAAAACTTTATTTAGGTCTTCCTTAGATAAATCCCCAAGCAACATACTTCCGTGGGACTCAAAAACTCAATCCCATTTCAGTCTAAACGAATAGTTGGGTAGATAGGAATAACATAAAAGTCTTCCTATAACTATCCATCATCATATAGAAACTCGCGAACTCTGGATCTGGACTTATTCAACTCGTTTTTGTTCATCGCATCCATACCACAAAACGACGAAAAATCCCGCATGAACTTTATCTTCCTGATGCTAAGAAGAACTGCTGCAGTGGATTCGGATTGGATTGGATATATGGAAGAGGATTAAATATCAACAACAACAAGGATTCCAATCCCGTTGCGGGAACTATTATTCTATTTACCATTCTCACAAAATAAAAACCAACGCAGAGAAAAAAACGCTCTTAGTCCTCGACATAACGAGAGAGGGAGGATCCTTGATGGGGTAGTTTAAGTTTCGTGGGATATTCATTTCATATTTCGAAACGCCAAGGAGTCTGATGGCCCAGTTTCTGCGCTTATCCTCCTCACCCATTTTTCTACTTTACTGCGCTCGCCACCAAAACCTTCTTTTTTTTTATTGCAAATGAGTATTATATTTATGTATATAGTTTTTCTGGATAAGGGGTTAAAGAAAAGGGGTTGAAATTCAATTTAACCCCCGACCCAACCTACACGAGCCCGATATTAATGGGATGGAAAACTTACTTGGACATCTATCTACATTCTGTACACACTTTTACCTACAGCTAGGGTCAAAATAAAAGGAACAGAACTTGATTATTTGAAATGATCAGATTGTCAAACAATGATTACTTTTTGTAATTACTTTTATTTCAATTACAAGTAATTATTAATTGTTCTGACATAATTGCACCTATCCATGAGGCAATTTTTACCAGCTGTCTTTACGTGGTCCATGTTCCCTCGGCATTGAGCGAAGTTAAAGTTGTTTTTATACCCAAAGCAGGTAAATGCTCGCGAGTCAATCCTAAAGAGCTACGACCTATAAGTCTATCATCATTCCTTCTTAAGACCTTGGAAAGATTGATTGATATCCATATAGGGGCAAGTATTGATACAAGACTTCTGTCTTCGTCTCAACATGCCTACTTTAAAGGTAAATCGGTGGAAACAGCGTTACACACCTTAGTGCGCACCGTCGAATATTCCCTTCATCATAAAGAGTTCACTATGGTTGCTTTCCTTGACATCGAAGGCGCCTTTAACGACGTGGACAAATCTGCAATCACATCTGCACTAACATCTCTAAATGTAGAGAGTTCGCTTTGGGAGTTAATTCATTTAATGCTTACTAGCAGAACAATCAATTGGCAGACGATTCGTTAGTAGAAGGACACCGCAAGGTGGTGTTCTATCCCCTCTCCTCTGGAACCTAGTGGTGAATGAAATCCTAACTAGTCTGGATGCGGAGGGGTTCAGAGTGATAGCCTATGCAGACAACGTTGCTATAGCAGTTTCAGGAAAGCATCTTAACCCCCTTAAAAAAACTCTTACAAAATGCCTTAGACAGACCAATTCTTTGGGCTGATCAGTGTGGACTGGGTGTTAACCCACACAAAACCGATTTGGTCTTATTTTCGAGGAGATACAAGATTCCATTTGTCAATCGTCCCTGTATTAAAGGAATCCAATTAAAATTCTCAGGCGAGACTAAATACCTGGGTCTTATCTTGAATAAAAAACTAAATTGGAAACGCAACGTACAGGAAAGAGTCAAAAAAGCTACTATAGCTCTCTTTTCTTGCAAAAAAGCTATTGCTAATAAATGGGGCTTAGAACCCAGAATCACGTATCGACTATACACATCGTTAATCAGACCGATTTTAATGTAAGGTGTGGCAGTATGGTGGACTGCTTTAGAGAAAGGTATAAACAGGTATAAGTTAAATAAAGTCCAACGTTCAGCTAGCCTATGTATAAGCGGATCGCTTCGCACGACCCCATCGGCGGCAATGGACACCTTCCTCTACCTAACACCTCTTGACATGTTTAGCAAACAAATAGCTGCAAGCTCTGCTATTCGCCTCATAGCTTCGTCGCGGTGGACTAACAACAACATTGGCCACTCCGTAATTTTTAGGTATTTAGAATCAATACCAAAGCACATAGACTACACCATCCCCCAACTGCAATTCGACAGAAATTTTGAGATTTCTATACCTCCCAGATCTTTTTGGGAGGATAGGACATTCCTGGAAGATGAGTCAATCCATTTCTATACAGATGGGTCAAAAACAAAAGAAGGAGCTGGTGGAGGTGTGTACTCTAAACGTCTGAAATTAAGGCTATCATTCCGCCTTCCCAATCATTGTAGCGTGTTCCAGGCGGAACTTTCGGCGATAACAGAAGTCTTGTCCTAGCTTAAAGAAAACGTAATATCGACATCTGATATCCGTATTTTCTCAGATAGCCAGGCCGCTATCAAATCTCTGGACTCTGTCTCTACAAACTCTATAACAGGCCATAACTGTCGATCATCTCTAATGGAGATGGCACAACAGTTTAAAATTCACCTTTGCTGGGTGACGGGCCATATAGACATTCTAGGTTCCAGTTGTAAGGCAGATGAACTCGCCAGGAACGGTACAGTACATCCCATCCTACCACGTTTGGCACACACTGGCATACCAATCGCTACTTGAAAACTGTTGCTAATGCAAGACGCTTGGAGGAGGGCAGGCACCAGGTGAAAAAACATCACCACGTTTCAGATCACAAAAAACATCTGGCCAATACTGGATTTAAAACGTTCAAGGCGCTTGCTCTGTCTAAGCAGACCGCATATAAGCTTGATAATAGGTGTCATAACCGGACACTATCTAATGGGAAAGCACGCCACGATAATAGGCGTATTCTTAAATGACTTTTGCAGAAGCTGTATGGACGAGGAAGAAACAGTTCCTCTCTGCTCTTCTTTAACGATCTAAATCATATCAGCATAATCAACCCCTCACGTTTCGTAAGGGACTCAAACTGGTACCATTGAGTTTAGGAGGAAGCCTCAAGATTCATGTGGTATCGCAATGGGCCATTAAACTGGCCTAAGTTTTTTCGTTTCCGTCTTGGACAGCCACTTCAACCTAACCTAACCTAATTAGTAATTGCCCTCATTTGCATTACAACTACACGTTATTGTAAAAATATACTTCTTAATTATTTGTAGTTGTAATTGACAAATATACATTTCAAATACTTGTAATTGCAATTGTAATTTTCAATTACTTGTAATTGTAATTGAAAAATTGCACTTGCTAAATACATGTAATTGAAAATTGCATAATGGATGGAAAAGCACATTTAATTTACTGTTAAGTACATTTATTTATTTATTTTTTAATTCAGAGCAACATTTCAGGAAATCATTTGTTTCTATCAAGTAAATGTAATTGGCGAAATTAATACTTAATTACATTTGTATGTATTAATTAGTGTAAAAAGTAATCATTACTATTTTTTATCATTACTCTTGTATTCAATTACACTTATTAAATAATTGAAGCTTTTCAATTCTATTTAATATTTAATTAGTATTTGAAATGCTTCAATTGAATTTTATGACATGAACATATTTTCCCAATTCTGGTAATTTTTTCATTAGCACTTGTAAATATATTGTTAATGTTCCTGAATTTGTAATATTTGAAAAGTATTACTGAATGTCAAGATTGTGGAGTCCAAATGCTGGAGGCTGCATATAAAAGACTCTGGTTTTGGTTCTCAACCAGTTCCAGGTCCAATTTTTGGGAATACAAACTAAAAACATAAATATTGATATTTTGAAATCAGAGCTTCGTTGAAATTAAAGTATATTTGGGATGCCTTAGGGCTTAAAAGTTGGACCTGTTTTATTTATGCATAAATGTTCTTAAATGACGTATGCATGACGTATGTTTGCCTTTAATGGATCGTGAGTCAGGTAAGCATTAACCAGCAAAGTAAGAAATGTTCCTATTATTTTGTCCATAGCTGTATATTAGGGTACGTATTCTACTACAATGTGCGAGAAAAGAAGTCTAGTGGCAAACAAGTTTATAGTTAGGACACAAGTTTAGTGAAGTGGTGAAGTGAGGCATGTTGTGTGTAGGAGCAGAGTAAAGTCAAAGGACGTCAGCAGGCATACGATTAAAAACTAAACAGATTGCCTTGCCAAGTGTGTCGTTGATTATTATTTTACATCGTATACTCGTATATGTGCCTTTGTTATAAACTCCTAGCCTAGCTCCGTTCGTTTCGTATATATTATAGAGGTACGAAATGTGCGTGCCCAAAGTGACAGAATGACAGGGTGAATGAACTAACAACTAACTTACTATAAAAGAGGGGTGGCGCAGTCACTGTAATATCAACACATATCGTGAATCTATTTATCGATTACATTTAATGTTTTTTTTTTCTTTCATTTAAGTGCGATATGGTACTTTCTTTTAAGGGCTTTATAATATTGACAATATAACTTTGAGTTGTGAGGGGCTGATTGAAATTTTAATTCACAGCTGGATTCTGTTTGTTTTGTCTCGTTTCGTTATAGTAGTTTGACAGTTGGAGTTGACAGTTGTTTTTCATTAGAAAATTGTCAGCTAAAGAATTGTGATTGGCATTTTTTATAAAAAGCACATAAGAAACTAAAATTTTTAATATGAATAAGGTAGACCATTCAAAATATGCTCCATTAACGGAAATCTTTAGGGAATTTCGTTTCCCTTGAAAAAGTTTTAAGTACTGTACATTTTCCTTAAGATATATTTTTTCTCGGACAACAATCCGATGGAAAAAAATATACATCAATCTGAACTTATTCACTCGGAAATCAAATTTTAAATCTTTTCATTTTCTTTTTCACTCTAATTTAATTTTTTAAACAGAAGTTTGACAACTTGTTTGATCAAAAATGATAAGAAACTTAATATTTTGTCTTGAATCAATAGACAAAAATATTTTTAAATCAAACAACAGCTGGAATATTATTTAAGGAAAAACTTCTGAAGATTTTTTAACTACGAAGAATGAAGTTTTTGACATGTGGGTCATTTTTTCCTTTAAATTAAACTTAATATTTTTTTAA
The DNA here is from genome assembly GCF_945859685.1 of Eupeodes corollae. Taxonomy (NCBI): domain Eukaryota; kingdom Metazoa; phylum Arthropoda; class Insecta; order Diptera; family Syrphidae; genus Eupeodes; species Eupeodes corollae. Next base: position 128,730,938 of record NC_079149.1, read on the forward strand.
CGAATAATGAATTTCTTAAGAATTAATGTTCCATTTGTACATTTTGGCTAATATCTGTCAAAAATCCATTTTACAGATTCTTTACAAGAAGATACAATCGTAATATTTAAATATTTAATTTCATACTTTTTGAAGTTTTATAAATGCAAATTTCAGTTGTTACAACACGATAATATTTACAAATATTTAATGGTGCCAATGGGTCGCTTCCTAGCCAGACAATTAATTGTTGACAGTAATATGTATTTAGATTTGTATACATAAATCAACAATCTGAACGCAACCATTGTTTGATTCAGTAAATGAACGCGTACATCATATGTGAATGGGCGAGTTTAATATTCTTGGTTAAATGTCAAATTATTAGTTTTTAATTTTTATTTAATAGTGACGTTTAATTTTTCTAACTTTATATTGTATGACAAGTTTAATATCATGTACAAAGGGACATATTTCGAGATTTGAAGGTTCTCAATCTTAAACAAAATGTTAATTGTTTTGCTGCGCTTTTTTGAAAAACAAACTGAGCTAAATACTTAATCTGAAGGGCCAGCCGGTTGTGCACCGATTTGACAGGTAGGTGCAAACTTAAATCTCTCAATTTTGTAAATTCGAGATGACTGGTGTGGGGTTACAATATGTCACAACTGACAAATCACATTGTTGAACTTTGGTTTAGTTCCAAGTGAATCACCAAAATCGTTCATTTTTAAATTATCAGAGGTTCTTGTTCTTAGTCATTTCCATTTTTTCGTCCTTCTAGTGGACATCGGCAAAACGGATTGTGTCAAATCAAAATTCGGTATTCTCTAAACAAAGTCAAACCTAACTGCTGACATATTTTCATTATTGACAGCAATGTCAAACTGGGTTTACACTAATAATAAGTAGCGTCACTGTTAAACTATTCATACGAGTACATATTAGGTCCGTTCGCGTACTTTCTGCACTAAAATTCGTAAAAAGAAATATTTAAAAGAGTGGGAGTAAAATTCTCTCACCAAACAAAAACTACAAAAAAGTAAACGAACGGGAAAACATAAAATTTTTCACACAATATTACTGTCTTGTTGCTGTTCTTTGAAAATTTGTTTTTAAATTTTATGACTGACAGCAAGCAATTTATTAAATTTATTTGAATTTCTATCAAATTTGACGCTTTTCAGAAATAAGCCAAAGAAATTTCTTGGGCTAAAATTCGTAGGTTGGGGAAATATTTTACTCTCTCATGCGCTCTTTCTTCTACGAAAAACAACGAAATTTTTCAGAACGCGAACAGTATTCGGTTAAATTTCGTATTTTTTCTTAAAATTGGACTGTTTTGGGAGTGTACGCGAACGGACCTATTGTGAAACATTTACACAAACTTATAAATTATATACTGTTACTTTTCAAGCAAATTTGACATCTGTCATTTATTTATCTGTCACTAATCAATGACTTTTCTATAATATTCTAATTAGTCTGAAGGCCGTTCATTTTTAAACTTCAAGCAATTTAATTACCACCTTCTTATAAGAGGTTCTTGTTCTTAGTCAATTTTATTTGTTCCTCCTTTTAATGGGCATCGTCAAAACGGATTTTGTCAAACCAAAATTCGGGTTTCTCTAAACAAAGTCAAACTTTACTGCTGACATATTTTCATAATTGACATCAATTTCAAAGCTGGGTTTACACTTGTAATAAGTAGCGTCACTGTTAAACTATTTATACTAGTACATATAAGGTCCGTTCGCGTTCTTTCTGCACTAAAATTCCTAAAAAGAAATATTTTAAAGACTGGGAGTAAAATTCTCTCACCAAACAAAAACTACAAAAAGTAAGCGAACGGGAAAACAGCAAATTTTTGCACACAATACTGTCTTGTTGCTTTTCTTTGAAAATTTGTTCTGAAATTTTATAACTGACAGCAAAAGCGAACAATTTATTTAATTTATTTGAATTTCTATCAAATTTGACACAAATTAGCCAAAGAAATTTTTTGGGCTCTCTCATAAGCGCTCTCTTTTACGAAAAACTACGAAATTTTTTACTACGCGAACAGGATTCGGTTAAATTTCGTATTTTTTGTAAAATTGGACTGTTTTGGGAGGGTAAGCGAACAGACCTATTGTGAAACATTAACACAAACTTATAAATAATACACTGTTACTTTTCAAGCAAATTTGACATCTGTCACTTATTTATCTGTCACTAGTCAATGATTTTGCTATAATATTCTGATCAGACTGAAGGTCATTTGCTAGAACTACACTTAAGTAACGTAAGTAAAACATGAGCACCAAAGAAATTTCTTGTGCTAAAATTCGTAGGTTATGGAAATATTTTAATCTCTCATGAGCGCTCTCTTTTACGAAGAACTACGAAACTTTTGACGACGTGAACAGGATTTGGTTAAATTTCGTATTTTTTGTAAAATTGGACTGTTTTGGGAGGGTACGCGGACAGACCTATTGTGAAACATTTACACAAACTTATAAATAATACACTGTTACTTTTCAAGCAAATTTGACATCTGTCACTTATTTATCTGTCACTAATCAATGATTATGCTTTAATATTCTGATCAGACTGAAGGCCATTTGCTAGGACGACACTTAAGTAGCGTAAGAAAAACATGAGCTCTTATGTGACAAGCGTTTATGTTGAACATAAATATTTTTTTTGGCCTTAAAACTTAAGGCAATTCTCACAAAGTTCTAGTGAAATCTTAAATTATAAGAGGTTTTTGTTCTTAGTCAATTTTATTTGTTCCTTCTTTTTTGGAAATCGTCAAAACGGATTTTGTCAAACCATAATTCGGTTTTCTCTAAACAAAGTTAAACTTTACTGCTGAAATATTTTCATTATTGACAGAAATGTCAAAGCTGGGTCTACACTAATAATAAGTAGCGTTACTGTAAAACTATTTATACGAGTACATATAGTGAAACATTAACACAAACTTACCAATAATACACTGTTTCTTTTCAAGCAAATTTGACATCTGTCACTTTTTTATCTGTCACTAATCAATGACTTTGCTATAATATTCTGATTAGTCTGAAGGACAGCGTAAGTAGAACATGAGCTCTTATATGATAAGCGGTTATGTTGAATATAAATATTTAAGTTTCGTTTCAGCAAATTGGCCTTAAAACTTAAGGCAATTCTCACAAAGTTCTAGTGAAATCTTAAATGAGTTGCCTTTATACGATGCATCGATTTTTTATCGAATTAATCGATATGACATATGTAAAACCTTTTGTGGCTGCGGCGGCGTCATTGCGGAAGTACCATATCTTAATGTCGAAGTTTTAATTTATTCATTCTCTTGTCTAAACTTACTTACAATTTCTGCGAAAGTATTACTCAACCTAAAGGAATCCAACTTTGCCCACCCACTAAGACTTCTTTCTCCAAGAACAAGCTAAATTCCTTAAGATTTATACACGGTAAGTTCTCACACTTTTTTGCCGTAGATATAGACACAGAGAAACACGTCATTCGAAATCACTTCCCAACGAATGCAACAGCAGGTAGTTAATCCTCTCGTCTAATCTGGGATTCATAAAGAGTGAGAAATACGCTCAATCGACAAGGATCATATTTTTCCGAACTACTAGTATACTGTTGTTGTAGAACAGCACAGCACACTGTTGGACATGGACATCCGCATTGTGGAGGAACCTTCGTCTCCTCAGTCCAAATATGACTTAATCGGGTTTCCTAAAGTTATAGATATACTTGAGCACATAGTTAGCTATAGACAGTGATGCATTTTTGCTTTTTTTTATTTTAGTGAACTGATAGCCACTCTCCATCTCGAATCTGAAACCATCGCCATCGAGAAAACAGAGAACTGAAAAGAGACGAGCATTATAAATGTCCGCACGTCAATTGACCATAAAGTTTCTGTGTGCGCGCGGACTTTTATCGTTTTCCAAGTAATTTCACACAGAGTTTCAATATATGTAGGTACTCCGTATCTATAGTGTGACTCCAGGACTCTGTGACTCTGTGACTTTGTGAGTGGCTCTGTCTCTGATTCTAGCTGGTGGCTCTGGAGCTCGGGGCTGTGATGTGGTTAGCTCTTTGGGACTGGGTTCCTACTACCTTATATATTTTTCTTTTTATTATTTCTGATTTTCTTATGAAAATTTATTGGATCCTAAATGACCGAGAGGATGGGTGTATATGCAACTATTTTTATGGGTTTCCATTACATCGAATTTACATGGAATCGAATGCAGTTAAGTACACCACTCTATATGATTCCTTGTCTCTTTGGATTTGGAGGGTATCTCTGGCTGCTGCTGTTGCGTTGCATCTGGGAATAATTAGCGTGGCTTTTGGATGTTATATAGTAGGTTATTAATCTATTCAAAGTGCGTCTTGTGGGTTGTTGTTCTTGAGTTTTTTGTTTTTGTTTCTTGTTTGTCAGTTTGTTTTCCAAAGTTTGATGGCGGAACGTGGAGTTATGGACATGGATGATTATTTAGGAGATCCAAACAAAGATGAATGGACTTTAATCTGGAATGTTGTGTTTTTACGATTTCCTATGAAATCCATATATGAGGCTAGATTTTTGTATATAGCGGTCTTGGAGTCGGAGTCGGACTCGTACTCAGAATGATGAGTGTGGAATTAATAATTGAGATGTGGTTTATCTTTATCACTATATTGGGGGGGACACAACAAAAATTCCGTGTAAATCAGTTACAGACAGACATGGGTGGTGACCCCATTTACCCCACTAAAACAAAATGTTTTATTGAAGCTTGAAATAAATAAATTCCTCAATGTTGCATCGCAATTAATTACAATATGAGGAATGCTTTGTGTGGTGTTTGGAGTGCGAGCATAAGAATTATAAAACATTTTTAATTGGAATTCGTTAAAATTTGACGTTTACCCTGATTGTGGATGACAATGTTATCGATAACAAATGTGGTATTCTGTCAAATTCTAAAAAATAAAATGGCTCCTTTTCTTTGTGTCTGGAAGTTTGCAACTCAGTGGGCGTCCAGTTGTCATTTGTATAAAAATTATACAAATTTGTCAACATTTAATTAACTCTGTGAGAATATTGTAATTTATGGCATTGTAAGTCATGACATTTTTGGCATTTTCGAAAAAAACTCACCACACAAAAGGTGAATTATTTATTTTGATGTGTCTTGTTTAAAAACGTTAATAAATCTTGTATCATATATTTACCATTGACAACTTGTGGGTTCAGTGTCAAAATTTGAATTAATTTGACACTAAGCGAAAATAGAGATAAGATAAGATTCTTAGATTAGATTATTTTAAGCGATTAATTGTGTCCAATAAATTTATTAATTTTTTGTTAATTTTCCTCAGAAATAAATGTTGACAAATGGTCTAGCAAGTTCATAAATTAGGTTACAAAAACCATTTTTTTAGTTAGCCGTACAACAGAGTGCGATGTTCTTAAGCATAAACGTCAACAATCAAGTTTTCAAAAAAGTCCACACCGATTTTTAATTATGTTCGATAGCGCAAATTACTTAAGTGTACGATTACATTACTTGTATCACAATTCAGAACAAATAAAAGTCGAGTTGGGTGATGCTTACATTTTCTACCACGAAATTTGACATTTAGTTGATGGTACCGAATAAAGCTTTTTGGTATATGATTTCCATTAAAATAGATTTTCAAAACACTAATTTGTCTTAAATACCCTACACAATTTATTTTTATGTTTAAATTTCCACCACGATTTTTTAAGTTGTCGTCGAGTCGAGTTCTTTAATTTTCCACCACGATTTTTGACATTGAGTTGATGGGATCGAATGAAGCTTTTTAGTTTATGATTTGCATTAAAATAGATTTTCCAAAACACTACTTTTTCTTAAATTTCTTACACAATTTATTTTTATGCTTAAATTTCCACCACGATTTTCGTAATCGTTGTCGAGTCGAGTTGTTAAATTTTAAACCACGATTTTTGACATTTAGTTGATGAGATTGAATAAAGCTTTTTGGTATATGATTTAAATTAAAATAGATTTTCCAAAAAATTCAACTTGTAAGACGGAAAGTTAAAAATTCGGCTGGCAAAATAACAAAATCTCAGTTGTATGTATTTTCATCGGTTTTGCTTCGTTATTTCATATTTTCAAACATCAGTAAACAAACTTTACAAGACAATATTTCCATTAGGAAAGTACTTTTTAAAACGATGCATTTGATAGCTTTCAAAAATGTCAAAGCAAAGAAAAACAACAAGTGTATATTCTATTTTTAAAAAGTTAAGAACAACATAATTTATATCAATACTTTAATATTTTGTAAAACATTAATGAATTATGACGAGCAAAACCACAATCATCTCTCTTTTTCAAAAAATGTCAAATTTAAACCACATTTAGCGTTCTCCAAATCATAATCAATTGTAACCCATTGTATTCACCACACTAGTGTAAAAAATTTTAACATTATAGAAAATGTCACTTATGTCAACTGTGTACGCAAAAAAATCACTGATATAAACCAAATGTATTTTGTGCAAGAAAAGCGATTGCATATTTGTCGAAGGTAATAATACATTAAAAAAAATACGATTAACTGACTTGAGATCATAAATGAGTTTGAAAGATAATTTACAAATCCATTTTTATTCTCCATTTATGACATTCAATGATGTTAATCAAATTCATTTCGTGCAAGTAGACAAATGCAGATATTGGCGCTAGAAAAATGTGCATCTAATTTGACTTTAGTTGGAAGTTTGAAGTTTTTTATTTCATCTAAGGCGATTCGTATAGAAATAAGAATTTTATTTGTTCCGCTTACAACAAAATGTATACCAAACAAATTTCAAAAACCTGCACTTTGTTTATCAACAGATTCAAGTTTAATCAATTCTATTCACCACACAAGTGTCAAAATTCAAACACTAAGACTTTCCGCTTTGCAAAAACGGCTTAAATATCAATTACATTATTAAAAAAATTCGTTGACGTATATGGAAAAACCGAATGTAGTAGAACAATTTCATATTTGACAAAGACAAAAAGTCAAAAAGTCGAAAATTTGACAATCAAATGTTTTTCAGACCAAAATTTGCTGACGTTCTTGAAATAAATTTTTTTGCAAGTAGAACAAATACTTCCAAACAGTTATATCTTCGTTGAATAAATGGACGTCATTTTGACGTTTTAGAAAATTTTAAATTTTTCAATGATTCGTTTTTTGACCACAACTTTTCTTAAATAAAATTAAAAAAAGAGGCTGAGATGCGATCCACACTGATAACTTCCTATCCCGTCTGTCGATTTGTCTTGCTTATAAGTTTGTAGGTTTTAGTGTTATGTTGAAAAAGTTGTTAATTGAATTATTCTTAAACATTTTTTAAATTACCAACAATAGCATTTCATAAATTTGTACGAATTGAATGAATGAAATTAAGTTGAGAGATATCAAGAACCGAACTCCAATTTTTACCAAATTTGCGTACTATTTTTTATGAAAAAACATACAGTTGGATTCTTATAAAAAAAACTACTGAACATCGAAAACAATATTTTCTACTAATATTTACACTATTTCAAATTTTTAAAAAGCTATTTTTGTCAAAATCAAATTTTACCAACTTTTTTTTAATTTTGTTTTTTAGGTTTTTATTTTTTGTAAAAAAAACTGTTAATTCGATTTTTCTCAAAATTTGACTGAATGTTGACAACAATATTTTTTGAAAGGTAAAAGTAGCTTAAAACCAATATCTCAAAGTTTTGAAAAGATATTTGAGTCGTAAATAAATTTTTATAAACGTTTGTTAAATTTTCTTTCAAGTTTTTATTTTTTGTAAAAAAAACAGTCAATTAGAATTTTTTTAATTTTACTGAATGTTGACAATATTTTTTTAAAAGATAAAAGTAGTTTAAAGCCAATATCTCAAAGTTTTGAAAAGATATTTGACTCAATAATCAATTTTTACCAACTTTTATTAAATTAGTTTATTAGGTTTTTATTTTTTGTAAAAAAAACACTGTCAATTCATTTTTTCTCAGAATTTTGTCGAACGTTGAAAACAATATTTCTTATAAGTTTAAGTTAAGTGGCAGCCATAATCTCAAATTTTTTAAAAGATATTTGCGTCGAAAATAAATTTTTATTAATTTTTGATAAATTTTCTTTCAAGTTTTTATTTTTTTTGTAAAAAAACGGTCAATTGGATTTTTCTCAAAATTTAACTGAATATTAACAACAATATTTTTAATAGATAAAAGTAGTTCAAAGCCAGTATCTTAAGGTTTTGAAAATAAATTTGAGCCAAAAATCAATTTTTGCCAACTTTATTATTTTTTTGTTTAGGTTTTTATTTTTTTTATAAAAAACACTGTCAGTTCGATTTTTCCCAAAATTTTACCAGATGTTAAAAACTTTATTTTTCGTTCCCCAAAATTGTTTTAAAGATAAAATCACTTTGAATTGTTATAATTTTCGAGGTGCAACATTTTTTTTGTCAGTTCTTTTGATTTATAAAAAAACCGTTAATTGGATTTTTTTTAAAAAAAAATATACTTTTTTAGTATCACGCTTTAGCGTTTCTAGGGTTAACCAAAATGTTCACCTTTTTTTAAACTGCTATGGTAAAAAAAAAAACCGCCCACGCAGTTTTCTTGAGAGCCCTTTTTGCATCTTTCTCCCTTTTTATTTGTTAAGCAAAATTTATTTAAAGTCGATATCTCTACTGGTTCCTGAGCTATCGACAGCGAAAAAAACGTCGCGAACGTAGGTATGGGCATACAAACGTACGAACACACGCACGCACAGACATCTTTCTAAAAATCTTTTATTTCGACTCTAGGGACCTTAAAACGTCGAGAAATGTCAGCATTTTCCATTTGACAAATCAGACGCATTACAATAACTTTCGATGGGAAGTTAATAATAAGAAGTTTGATTCAAAAGATCCTCTTTATCATCAATTATTAAAGGTTTACAAAAGTAAGTTAACAAAATTAAAAAAAAAACTCTTAAATATTCCAACTAACCTAAATATAATATTTTTCGTGTTAATTTTCATAAAAAGATGCTTGACTTGGTAACACAAATTTCCCACCCACTTTTTCAAAAAAAAAAACTCCAAACTCATGAATTTATTTAAATTTCGCATGTCCTTTTACCTCCTTGAAACGTGCCAAATAATAATGTTTCCTTCTCAGTATAACACATAATTCATTATCATATTTTCCAATTCAAAAAACAACAAAGAAAAAGAAAGCCAATCTTCCCTTTTACCCTTAACAACCAATCCCACCATGAGTTTAAAAGAAAAGCAACAATAACAATAAGTTCCTTCGAGAAAAACAAAAATAAAAAAAAAATAAAAAGGAAAAATAAGGAAACGCCTTATGCTTTCCAGTTCGTTGCAGTTACATAACCTATTTCTTTTTATGATCACCCATCGCACCAACCTTTAACTACCCTCAACTTCAACCTCAACCTCAACCTACTCCCTAAAGCCTTTGCATGATGATGCTTACACAATAAAATAAATTGAAATGAATGTAATACAAATAAAAATCATTATTTTTCCTCCTTCAATCCTCCATCCTTCTTCTTCGTCGTCGTCGTCCTTTTTCTGATGTTATTTCTTATTTAAAGATTGATTATGGTCTCTTAAAAACCAAAAGGAAATATCTTAGAAGACATCAGTTCTTTTTCTTCCTCAATTACACAGAAGAAATAACCATTAGAATACTATAAACTATTCCCATCAAACTTATATGACTGAAAGGTACCACCGACCGAGCCGGCTTTATGATGATCAATTCGTCTTCATTATAAACATATCCATCAGTCATATGAAAACCTCTCGAATTCATTCCTTACTTACCTCTCGAAAAGGAAAAACTCAATTAGTAAGATAGATGTATCCTTTCCCCAGTTATCGGTTGTTGCAAGTCCTCCTGGGGTTCCACAATCACCCAAGAAATGTTTCAAACCCGGAAAACTTCACCAACATCAATAAAAACAACAACCATCAAAATTAATCCTTTGTTTTATCCTTATTTTCCTTTTTTCCTTTCCTTTTTTATTTTGATGAGATGTAGAATAAAATAGGATACACAAAAAAAGCTACTTGGCCGCCATCACTTTTGTATATGTTTCATTAAAATTACTCACTTTTTTATTTTTTAACCGAGTTGCACTTTGTAAAAAAAAGGCTCCTCTTGAGAGCTCGAAACAAAAAAAAAAAAGGACTTCACACTATCATCTGCATCTCATTCGAGGATGAAACTGATGATGAGGTTCACTATAGACTTTTGTTTTTATTTTAATAAAATATAAAATATCCTTTTTTCTTCTCTTTTTGTTGTTGTATTCAGTTGAAGTAAAGGACAAAAGGAAGATAAAAAACAAAATTCACACCGCAGAAACTAAGAGCAAGAAGGAAGAAAATCCTTTCTACATATATACACTCTTGGAGTAGGTATATCGAGAGTATAGGTATAAAGTTTGCCGCATCAAGGTACTGACTACTAATTGGGATGGGTGGGGTCTTTTTTCCACTATTTTTCTTCTTTTTTTTTCTATATCAGAGCTAGTTGGTGTTGGGGTTAAACTTTTGTTGTTTTTCCATTCAAAATAAAAAAGGATTTTTAATCCTTTGTCTTTTTTTAATTAAAATTTATTTAAAAAAAAAAAGAATTTTTTATCAAAGAATAAAAATCAATATATTATTGTTTTGCTAATTTGGCAGCACTTTTTTAAGGGTTTGTTTAAACTATTATAATTTTTAGTTTTATTTTATGGTTTATGCTAAGTTTAATTATTTTTTATTTGTAAGGAAAGAAAATTTATTTTGCGGAAGGAGATTTGATGAAAATGCAACCGTTACCGAGTGTATACACCGTAAAACCAAAGCAAACTCTATGATGGCGGCCGGCGCCGGGACAGTGAACCCTTCTTCTATTTCTCTGTATTTTTTTTCTCTCACTCTCTCTCTGGCTCTCTATGAAAATCTCTCTCAGTGTAAGGGTGTTCTTTTGGGGGATGGGGTTGGTTTTTCCTGAGATTTTTGTATACTTTTCCCGGTTTCTGTGGTGTAAAAGTTAATAACACCGGAAAATACTTTTGCTGAATAGTCTCTTTTTTGTCAATTCAGCTCTCTCTCTCTTCAGAGATTTCTCGAGAGAGAGGGAGAGAGAGAGAAAATGAGAGATTAAATCAGGTTTTGTTATCCTTTTAAAAGATTAGGGGAGACTTTTTTGCCTAGATTTGATATTTTCGAGGGTTCGTAGTTTGTTTCGTCCTTTCGTTGATTTGTTTGGGTTGGTTATGTACAAGTGGTTACGTTGGGTAGTTTGGAGTTTAGAGGAGGGTTGTGTCGGTTTTTTCTCGCTGTTTGTAGGTTTGATACACTTTGACGCCGTTTGTTCGGCGCTGCTGTCTAGAATAACGGAATAATAATAATAACAAAACAAATGAATGTTTTCCATATGGACTCGAATAGAAAATGGGGTTTTTTGGAGAGAGTGTTGTTAGTCACCTTCGAAATTAAAGTAGAAAGGGTGAATTTTGTTTTTCTTTCTTTTTTTTTAGAGTGAGACTGGTTGGGAGAGAGAAAGAGAGAAAGAGAAAATGAACTGCGTAGAGTGCTTTTACGACTTTTCATTATATTATGTTTCTGGATGTTATTGGGGAATTTGGATGCCTGTTGTTAGCGGTATTGTTAGCTGCGTTTTTGTTCCTTTTTGTAATGGGGGACGGAAAGGTGATCGATGATCAGCCCCGTAGTAAAAAAAAAATATGTAAGTAGGATGGCTGGACATTTTTTAATGAACCGAAAGTATGATATTCAAAAGCATTGAGATTGTGAGACGATATACGACGAACGATGAAGGGAAGGTAATGAGGTGAGGTGTTGATGTTATAGTACGTAGTTTGGTTGCGAGTGCGAGTGTAACTATATATTGCTTGCGCTTGAGTAGAGACAGGAAACAATGAATGGGTGGTCTGGACATTATAGACATGGAGTGTTGGAGTCTTCAACCTTTTGTTTTTTTTTTATATTTTTAAATAACAAGGTGTAAGAGTTCATGTTTTGCTTTTATTTATTAAGAACGAGGGATGAAGGCGAAGATATAAGTTTATAGGTTCCTTGAAACAAGTGTAATTAAAAATGTAAAGGAGGTATAAGAATGCAAATAAAGAACATAAATTAGAGCAGGTTTAGGTATTTATCCAGCAACTGTGGAAAACTAGAAGAAGAAGGCCAAAATAATCAATGTTAAATGTTAATGAATGTCTTATAGTTTTGTGTTTAAGGATGTACTGCACATATATGTTTGTTGGTTATATAATAATCAAATGTACTTTGAGAAGTATTTTGCCTAACGTTTTAGAATTTCGGGACTTTTCAAAAAATTCTTATTATGTATGACATTAATGGCTGAATCACAAACACGCTTTAGCTTCGGCTTCACCTGACGTTTACGAGTTCAGCTATAGGAATTTAATGCATGCTATCACAATGGAGCTTCGACCTCACGTTTTGTTAATTCTAAGGAAAAGAACGTAAGGTAATGTAATTTGACTCCAAACGTAAGCTCAAGGTCAATTATCTGAATATTTGCTTTGCATGACAGAGGGATGAAATAATAGAAATGTCATTCAATGCAACTTTGAAGCAGGCCCACCGTAACGCAGACGAAGCCGAAGCTGAAGCGTGTTTGTGATTCAGCCATTACTTAAGAATTGTTCGTAATTTGAAAAATTTTAAGTGAATAATATCAAAGATATCGCTTAGATTAAATTTATGATAAAACTAAGGTTCGAGGTAACTTTGGCTATCATCTCAATAGAAAAAAAACTTAAAACTTACAAGGAACTGTAAAGAATTTTTAATGCATTACATTTTTTTATGGGTGAAATTTTATTTCCGAAAACTAATTATTGATAAATTGACATTAACAAAGCGTCAAACTACTCGAAAAGGCAACTTTTCCAGTGAAATTACGTATCGAACAAATTATGATCGGTACAAAAATAGGTTAAAATTCGACCACCTCGCGACAAATTGATTGTGTTCGGCATTTTGGAATCTTCGAATTAAATCGGACATTGACAGTTTTCTACCTTAGGTGTCATAGCATAGCAAACTGTCATTCTGTCTGGATTGAAAACAGTTACGCTTCTATTCTTTTAAACATTTTTATTAATTTTACCAATTGTTGGTGTTTTCGATAGTAGATAAATGGCTATATTTGAATAATAACGTTCCTAAAAATGTATAAATATTTTAATGGCTGAATCACAATCACGCTTCAGTTTGTGACTCCAAACGGAAGCTCAAGCAACTTTGAACCAGGCCCACCGTAACGCAGACGAAATCGACGATGAAGACTGTTTGTGATTCAGCCATAAAAGCTTTGCTCGATTCTAAAAAGGATCCACTATCGAAAAAGGCAAATATTCCATTGGTATAATGACACTTGAAATGACAGCTGAGTTTGACAGGTGTCAAATATCAGCGCTGCTAGTATTAGAATACAAATAGTGTATTATTTATAGAATGAACTATATTATTGACCTCTGAACTTCCTTGCCATTTTTCGAACTGTAGTGACTGGTGACATTTGGATTGGCATAAAACTTCATAGTTTCGTCAAATTTCTACATGCTATATTAATATTTCTAAAAATATTGAACAATTGAATAAAATAACAAATTTATTTTTTCTGGTTTTTGAATTCTATCATTCTCCCTTATTTTATTTGCCCTTTCACTATGTCTCCATTTTTTAAAAATGGCTCAACTCTCAATTTTGTCTGTAGTAAATTTTTTGTAGGTTATAATTTTTGTAAGTCACATTTTCAACTTTTGATTTAAAAAACATCCAACATTGAAAATGTTATCCTTTAAAGTCTTGATGTGAAAAAGAAATAAAAACAACATCATAAAGACACCACCCCTGTTTAAAAGCCAACAAAAAGGACCTGGAACAAGTTTTGTTATTGCTGCATCCAGGAAAAGGATAATAAAAGCGATAAATAATAATAAAAATAAAAAAATTTTTCTTTTTGCGCTCTTGATTGATTTAGTGGTAGGTACGTCGTACATTTAACTATGGAAAGGGCTGTGATTCAAGACATGCGCTGTAAATTTTAATTTAGATTTGTAGATTTTGAGAGAAGATTAAAAGTGCTGAATACCAGGGATGTAATATTCTTATGACCAGTTTCTGATTTATCAATTTATGATGTTTTTTAATTTGCATTTTAATAAAAAATGTCAAATTTGACAGTAAGTCGATTGAAAATTATTCGGATAATAGCAAACTATCGAATAAAAATAAAAAAATGTTCAATATGATACAATAAATCCCATATTTCTGACATTCATAATAAAAATATCACTGTGAAGCGAAATGTCAAACAAGGAAACATCAATTTGAAATCCATATTTTATGTATATTTTTTTACACTTAAACATCTTAAAACGGAGTTCCCATGGGACTCTTTAAGTTAAGAGATACTCATTTTGACATTTCATTTAAAATATCTGCCTCACTTTCCTTCCGCTTTATTACTACAAAGTGCGAAGGAGATACAATGAGAAACGTGAAAATGAGTCTCTTCAAAAGAGCCAAATAAAAACTGTCTTAAGTTCATAAATATATATATGCCCTTAACTTTTTGGCAGAAGCATATAATTTCATGGTCGTATAAAAAGAAAACAGTAGTTTTATATTGAAGCATAATGGATGAATCACAAACACGCTTCAGCTTCGACTTCTTCTGCGTTACGGTGGTCCTGCTTCGATGTTGCTTTAAATGACATTTCTATTATTTCACCCTCCAAAGAGCAAATATTTTGTTTGTTGACATTTTTTTACAGTTGTTGAGCTGTCAGACAAAGCAAATGTTCAGATAATTGAACTAGAGCTTCCGTTTGGAGTCACATTACGTTACATTACGGTCTTTTCCTAACGATTGTCAAATGAAAAGTGAGATCGAAGCTCCATTGTGATAGCATGCATTGAATTCCTATAGCTGAAACCTCGTAAACGTCAGGTGAAGCCGAAGCGTGTTTGTGATTCAGCCATTACACCGACACAACAAATTAATATTTTGACAGATTTTGAAAAAGGATTTATTCAATCTATAACCCAACTTCCTGTTTGTAAGTGTTTTAATAAAAGAAGCTGAAGAAGAAAAGCTGTCAAAAAAGAAATACTAAGCTTTCCAATACTTTTTGGGTTTAATTGCAATCTGACAGAACAGCTGATTTAGCATGATTTGTTATTTCGTGATCTTCTATCAATTCATCATCGTTAGACGAATTCGGTGAATAATTAAAAAATGTATCGGATATGTTATTTTATAATAATTTTGGACCAAGTAATCTTAATTTTTGTCTGCTTTTTGTGAACACAGTGAAGTTGTGTTTATTTAATTATCCAAATATTCATCTATCAACCACGATATTTGAAACAGTCATTTGGAAAATTCAAACATATTGGTCAGGTTCAGACAACATAAGGAATTTCGTTTGCAGTCAGCTTTGAACGTACATTCTGACCAAGGCAACTAGTTAGTTTTTTAAGTGTCATACATTTCCAACTCGGAACTATAAGTAAACTCCACCTTTACCATGAATTTATGGTGCCAAAAACAATTGTTGTCAACAAAACACTTCTGAGAGAAGCTACAGGTCAATCAAGACTTGTACTTTGTGTTGTAAAAAAAATGCAACTTATTCATTTTCCAATTTGAAAAGGACAAAACATAAAATGGAATTTTGCGAAAAATAAATAAGTTACGAAGTTATAAAGTTAAGCTTTCAGTTGAATAAACAAGAAAAGGAAGCTGTCATTTTGACATAAGTGGGATTGACTTGAAAATAAGGTAGATTTTTCTTGACAAACTTTCCAATAAAGTTGCCTTAATTGGAAAACAATTTTTCGGCAGCTGGCCAATTATGGCTGAATCACAAACACGGTTTAGCTTCGGCTTTACCTGACGTTTACAAGTTCAACCATAGGATTTCAATGCATGCTATCACGTTTCGTTTGACAATCGTTAGGAAAAAAACCTGATGTAACGTAATGTGACTCCAAACGGAAGCTTTAGTTCAATTATCTGAACATTTGCTTTGTCTGACAGCTCAATAACTGTAAAAAAAATGTCAACAAACAAAATATTTGCTCTTTGGATGGATGTTATAATAGAAATGTCATTCACAGCACCCTCGAAGAAGGCCCACCGTACCAAAGCTGAAGAGTGTTTGAGTTTCAGCCATTAGTTACTAGGAACTTGCCTAACCTTTAAGTCCCTAATGTCATGTCGTCTGAACCTGTCATGAAGAACCAGCAACTTTAACATCGAACAAAAATATGACTTAAAACGTCATTCAAAATAGATAACAACAGTACTTTTGACATAAAAACAAATAAACGAAATAGTTGAACAATTTGCAAATAATGCAAAATGATATTGCTGTCAAATAAATACGAAAAAAATGTGTGTAGAAATGATGAGGGATTCAATTCTTGAAATATTTGTTAAGAATGGCTGCGTTCAATCTCATACTGATAGGCTATCCGGATACCTTTTTGTTTTTTGGTTTGTTTTACGTGTAAAATAACAGCTTAAATGTCAAAAAAAGGAATCCAAAGGTATCTAAGAATTGTAGGTTATCAAAAATATGCAAAATGTTAGTTGAAGTTGTATTTGCTAATATTATGTACATAATGGACGATGAAGAAGCTATTTGCCTCCGAAATTTCGCAATTTTCCGAGATTTCGCAATCAAATTATTAATCGTATTGAATTCCAATTGAGCTAAGAGGAAATTTAACATAGATTGCAGTTTAAAGTCGTCTCTTATTTATTAAATTGCTACTCACCTATAAATTCATCATTAACTCTTAAATGTTTTATCTTTGACTTAGAAGCTTAAATAAATTCTCTGCTTTTTAACAGCTGGAAGTTGTTTTTAATTTTTGACAGCTATCTCAATACAGCTATCCAACTCGTTCAACAAGGTATCTAAAAATCCACCTATCCAAGATACCCTATCCAACAAGAGATTGAATATGAAATGCATAAGTCAATTTGCTGTCAAAACTGTCAAATAGAATTTTTAGGATTCGTTTTCTACTATTTTTATCATACAACTTAAATAGGAAGGAAAGAAATTCAAATCTCATGAGAGATTTGACTTCTGTAGGGGGGGGGGGGGGGGGTCGCCGGCTCAGATAAAACTAGGTTATGTTAATAATCTGTTAGCCTTTCATTTTATATTAAATTTATTCTTTGTTAGTCGTGTTAGTTCTCCTCAAAAATCATCAACAACTCAAACTTACCTCAACATTTTCAACGTCAAAATACGAAAGCGTTCGCTTTGTTAACTCAAACCATCTTTGTTTATAATTGACAGGTGTAAAACGTTTTTTATTTTGTGCCCGTTTAACCATCATACCACTTTTAACAATGTCATACAAACGTTCCGACATTTTATCCATTGTATTATTAAATTTTGAATTTCTAGAAAATTTTTTACTCATTTTTTCAAAATTTTTGTTTTTCTTCTTAATTTATATTTTTTTTTATTTTTGTTTGTCTTTTTCTTTTCCTTGCAAATTAATTTTTGTATCTTTTTGTTTAAATGGTATTAAGTTGCATTCCGATGGTTAATTTCTATAAAAAATATAATTTACAATCAATTATTGATAGACAGACATAAGAAGGAAAAATAGATGGAGAAGCAGAAGTAGAATAAAAGTCAAGCAAGATTGAATTTTATTAAGAAATGTAAGACTCTTCGTTGTTGAAGAAATTAAAAAGAATCGCCTTGCCTTCCATTTAATTGACACCACTCTACTTATACTCAACTTAACTCTAAAATGACGCACGAGGCACACTCAATTCAATTAGCGGTTTTCTTTCTTTAATTCAATTTTTAAATTATTATTATTCTTTTGGATTGACTTGGCATAATGTTGGCACACTATATACACACATTCTCTGTCTCATCTCAAGATACCTTCCAAGACCAGTTCTCAAGGACGTTTAATTCCAAGCCAATCCGAGAGTATAATAAATTCAAGCTTTTTTTTCTCTAGCGAGCTCTCGAGTTGTCTCTCTAAACACGTTAACGATCAAAGACAAACGACATATATCTAAAAAGACAACAACGATGCCAAAGCTATCTCCTACGAATACAAAGTGTGGCCGGTCGGTGGTGTGATTGTTGCTGGAACTAGAACAACCCATTAACCAAACGTCTCCATAGCTACAGCTACACTCATGGCTTCATCAAAAGCATCATAAATAGAAACAACAACTTCTTGGCGTTAACTAGTTTTAATTGTGATTCATCCGGTTCGGTTGGATTTGGATTGGACAATATTTTAACAGACAGACCACCGCCACCGCTGCTCCCGATCCCAATCTCGATACTTCACAAACTCTTCTGCCGATCTCATCTCATCATAATTTTAAAAGCGTTGAGTTCTTGCACACATGATTTGATTTAGCATAATTATTTAATTTAATTTCTAGCTATGCGTGTTAAGACAAGTCATGGAATGAGAACAGCCTACGGAAGCATAATAAAAATCAAAAAGTCTGTCTTAAATAAAACAATAATAAAAAAAAGGTGGGAAGCACCACCATAAGACGGCGGCGGCGGCCAGCGGGGACCATAGTGACCAAAACAAAAAAGTGAGTGAAAAAATACCATTAAAGTGTGGTCAAGCTAAATTTGTTTTATTTTTACAGTTTATTCACGAATTGTTGTGGTTTTTCGTAGGAGGTCTTTTATGCCGCATCAGCCGCATCCATTGTGGCTGTGTGAATTTGAATTAAGCTCTAAAATGAAAAACCGTTGACTATGGGGAGCAACTTGGAGAGTCATCAATTTCTGTGGGCGGCGGCAAGGTGATAGATTGAAAAAAAGTATTTTAGTTTTCAGCGAGCGGTCACACGATGGCTTTGGGAAGAAATGACAGGTTTTTTTCAAGACATTGATGACACAAGAACTTAGTTACATAAAAAAATGTTCATTTGACTTATTAGAGTGACAATTTTATGACACCAAGAGTTGGATGGACCAATTTAAAGTAAAAAATTATTAAACGCGTTTTAAATGTAGTGAGTCACTCTTTGGACTTTTTTCCGTAAATAGACATCTATAACGTGGAATCACGAGCCTGTTTTATGTATTTTTGGGTTTTTAAACAAGATTGATTGAAGTTTTTATGGAGAGGCTGGAAACAATTTTTGGACTTGTTTGATGTTAAAAATATTTAGGGTCACACATTTTTGAGGACTCTATTTTAGTTAAAACTAGAACAGGTTTTTTAAGATTCATACGGTGGGGTCCTCTCGAAATACCTAACTTATATATTTTAATGATTTTGATGATAGGACATTTTAGGAAGCTATACCATAACTTTCTTTAGCTTATTTCTTTATATTTATTTTAAATTTGTGTAGGACTATTATTTCTTTTGTACTTTTTTTAATAGATGAAATTTCAAACCCTTGTATAAAGTAAATTCCTGAAAAGCCAGTAATTATAATAAGAGCCAGAGCCCTCAAGAAACTTAATTGAAGATATTAATAAATTCTTTTAAATTTTTTAAAATATTAAAATGGAACTTTTTATTGGAAAACCCTGTATTAGAAATTAATTTATATTTTATTATACGAGATAGAGAGAAAATTTGTCGGTGCACATTTTTTTTAATTCCAAAATATTATAATGACTGATAAAGACCGGCTTTGGTAGAGCATTCCACATTCGTGAAGTACGGCTAAGGAACGAATATCTGTACTTGACAATACGAAAGAATTTGGACTGGATCGTATTCTTATGAGTACACAAGTTCGAGTATTATGGTTTAATTGTTTGCTAAATTTGTTATATAACGGTAATAAAGGGTGAGACAAGAAACTTTGAGACGGTTTTCAAGCGATGGAAATGATTTAACAATGATATCACCACAATAACAATCAATTTGAATGCTTTTCATTTAATACTATTTAAGAAACTTAGGCAAAGTAACGGAGCATCAGTCCAGAGATTTAAAGGTATACTCAAGCCTTGGACGTAAATCTGAAAGATAAACATTTAAACCAGACTATTAGACAATGCTTGCACTTCAGAAAACCAAAATATCAGAAGTTTGGCAAAATTGCATATGTGATCTCCCTGCAAAAGTTGCCTCGGGATACACGTACCGATAATTTCAAGATATTCTGTTTACTTAATGCAAGTGCAACTATGGATTGTGGCAGAGATAGTAAATTAATGCCTGAAACACAAACACGCTTCAGCTTCGGCTTCGCCTGACGTTTACGAGTCCAGCCATAGGAATTCCATGCATGCTATCACAATGGAGCTTCGACCTCACGTTTCGTTTGACAATCGTAAGGAAAAGAACCTAATGTAACGTAATGTGACTCCAGACGGAAGCTCTAGTTCAATTATCTGAACATTTGCTTTGTCTGACAGCTCATCATCTGTAAAAAATGTCAACAAACAAAATATTTGCTCTTTGGAGAGATGAAATAATAGAAATGTCATTCAAAACAACCTCGAAGCAGGCCTTACGTAACGCAGACGAAGCCGAAGCTGAAGCAGGTATGTGTTTCAGCCATAAAGCTGAATCACAAACACGCTTCAGCTTCGGCTTCACTTGACGTTTACGAGATACGAGTTCATCACAATGGAGCTTCGACCTCACGTTTCGCTTGACAATCGTAAGGAAAAGAACGTAATGTGACTCCAAACGGAAGCTCTAGTTCATGTTTGACTCACAAACACGCTTCGCCTGACGTTTACGAGTTCAGCCATAGGAATTCAATGCATGATATCACAATGGACCTTCGACCTCACGCTTCGTTTGACAATCGTAAGGAAAAGAACGTAATGTAACGTAATGTGACTCCGAACGGAAGCTCTAGTTCAATTATCTGAACATTTGCTTTGTCTGACAGCTCAAGGACTTTAAAAAAATGTCAACAAACAAAATATTTACTCTTTGGATGAATGAAATAATAGAAATGTCATTCAAAGCAAACTCGTAGCAGGCCCATCGTAACGCAGACGAAGGCGATGTTGAAGCGTGTTTGTGATTCAGCCATTATGCCATTAAGCAGCATTGATCTGTTGACACATTAAATTCTACTTGATTTTGGACTGTCCATGTTAAAATCTGTCTAGGTCAGAATTTAATAAGCTTACCATGCATTGCCGTTGAAGATCCACAACCCAAGAGCAGGGTTGTAAATCTAGAATTCAGTTCAGCAAATGAATGGATTAGAAGTTTCAGGCATATTATTAATACAATATCGAAAGAATGTTTGAGTTAGGACAGAGCCCTGAGGCAAACCAATATTATTTATTTTTTTTTTTGTTTACTTAGGAGCGTTCGGTCTTCGAAACATTTTTGGGCTGATCATTGACCATGACTTTGGGAAGCCTAAAGTGCGATAAACCGATCATTAAAACAGGACAAGGAATAGCTTTTTTTGAGTGGAACATTTTTCTATGCACTCGCAACGTAGCCTAAGAATTAGAATAGATGAAAGATGTAAGCTTCAAATATTAGTTCTTCCAGAGGTGCGTAGTAGTGTTAAGACTTCCAACAGAGGCATTTTTTACAAGTGCAGCTGGTATGATAATGCCTGTAGAAAAAGCAAAGAAATATCTTTTAAATGGTTGAAACTCTTTAGAAATACTAACAACTCAGACTTGAAATATCTTTATCTGCAGGCGAATAATACTTATAAAAACTTATGCCTCTATAAAAAAAACAACAATTCTGGAAAAATGTACGAATGTTAGGTAACCGAAAGAAATCGAATGTTTTTCCAATCAGTATCGACATGATGGGCTCATATTTCGAAAAACTTACAAAAGCAGATCCTTACGAATCTTACATGTTTTGCGTTGCCTTTTATTTACATCGAAAAACTAGACACTCCTTTCTCAATTCTAGAACTACTTTTTGCTTTAGAAAAAATGAAAAACAATAAGGCTTCGGGTTTAGATGGCATCCCAGCCGAGTTTTTGAAAAATGCCAGCTCACAATTTTTAGAACATACATATAATGTTCTTACTTAACCGAGTGTTCAACAACTAAGAAATACCAATGAATTTCAAAGAGTCATCCATTTTAGCGATCTAAGAAAAAGGAGATCCTAATCTCCCCCGAAAACAACAGACGTACATATCTTTGTTCTCAATTCATTACGAAAACAGATGCTATATCTTAGACTTGTACCTTGGCTTGAAACAAACAACAAAATAAGTTGTTTTCAGGCTGGATTTCGAGCTAACCTCTGTACAGTTGATCAATTTTTTACACAAAATAATGTCGCTAAACGTTTTTTGGATAAGAAAACTAATCTTTATTCTCTTTTGGAGATTTTAAAGCTGCCTTTGATAGTATAAATAGAAAACTTTTACTTTTCAAACTAGCAGGTGTTGGATTATCAACAAAATGTTTAAGAATATATGAGAAACTTCTTTCAAATACAACAGCGGTAGTTTCTAATGGTAGAACCTCTTCGCAGCAATTTAAGACAGAAGTGGGTGTCCCGCAAAGGTTGCATTTTGAGTCATTTGCTCTAATCACTTTTTATTAACGACATTGGAGACAGTGTTCCAGGGGTGATTTCCTTATTAAGGTGCTTTTATATGCGGATGACCTTGTCATTCTTACTGATAATTCGGTAACTCTACAACTGCAAATTAACAAACTTAACCAGTATTGTAACTCTTGGGATCTTCAAATTAATGCTTCAAAGTCGAAGATTATGGTTTTTAGATCTCATAATCATAATGTCAGAAATGACCGTTCTTAGAATCTTAATAGTGAAAGAATAGAGGTAGTTAAAAAATTTAAATTTAATTTTTGTGGAGCGGTGAAAGCAAAGTTGTTATTTTTGGGTCAAAGGGTCTTCGAGAATATGTGAGAAGAGCCGAAGACGCATACCAACAAGACTATAACCAAAAGCATACGTCAAAAAAGGCAAAATCATGGTTTGCGCAGAAGGAGTTATCCGTTATGGTGTGGCTCGCTCAATCCCCCGACCTTAACCCCATCGCAAATTTGTGGGGTGATGTTAAGAACGAAGTTCATGAAGCAAACCCTAGAATTCGAACAAATTAGAAGTTTAATGAAATATATTATGACGTTGATATTGAAAGCTTTTTGTTTTATTTGGAGAGCAATGCTATTTTTATGAATACAACTGTATGTACAGAAGAATGTTGAACAACATCAGGTAAGTCATTGATGAACATAGAGAACAACACAGATCCAAGAACTGAACCCTGAGGAACTCTGATGTTCATATTATAGGGACTGGATGTTCCGATGTCAGTTTTTATTGAATGACTTCTTTTTAATAAATAGCTTTGAAAGAATTGAATGGCCGAACTTTCAATTTATTGCTTAGCTAAGACAAAAGGATATGGTGGTCTATGCTATCAAACGACTTTGAAAAGCCAAGCAGAACCATTATACCAATTTGTCCACGATCCAGAAATTCACGAAAGTCTGCTGTGACCTTCAAAACAGCAGATTCACAGCTATGTTTAGTACGAAAGCCTGATTGTTATTTAGTTAGTTACGAAGTTCCAAAAAAGTTATTATTTGGTCTGCCTACATTTTTTCTGTAACTTTAATGAAAAATGGATGTAAACTTATTGCATTATTATTTCTAGGAATAGGTAAAACTATTGCACTTTTGCATTTAATTGCAATTGAAATTGCAATTAATTTAATAAACTTTGGAGGGATGTTATCCGAACCTGCAGCATAAGAGTGAATCGACCTGATAGCAGTTATTAATTCAGGAGACTCAACACAATTAAATTCGAAACCATTATCATTTTCACTGATATGCAAATTACGATATGATAACTATTCAAAAGTAAAGTTAAAGTAAGTCTCCTTAATCTAAATCAAGGAATTATTGGGCTGTGTAAGTCACTACTCAGTTTTTTTAGAAGCTGTAGCGCCACCAAAGTTATCTCCCTTTGTTTAAATGTGAATTCAAAATAAATGTGATTGATAATGTCTTATAAACCTCCCATTCTTCTAGACCTCCCATTCTCGTAGTAAGATAACAATTATCAACTTATGTATCTTTACAAAAGTTGAAAACTTGATATGGCTACCTACTTATTTACATATTGTGCGCTTGGGTAAGCATCAAACTTCAACACAAAGAGTTGCAGTTTACACAAATTCAGTCTTTTTTATCTTTTCCCCCGAAAAAATGAACCATGCTCTGTCTTTGTTTACAAACCAAATAACGATACTAATTTTATGAATTTTATAGGATAAGAAATATTAGATTCCGAACATCAGTAAAACACACATTACCCAGCGAACAAAACAAACAACAACAACAAAAATGCTGATGATAAGAAAAACATTAAACCCATTAGGAACGGAATTTACATAAATTTCACGTTCGCTCGCTGTCAGTAATGTGGAACAAAATAGAAAAAAAAAATGTTTTTATTATCAGAATAAAAATAAAGATTCAGCTGGAGCTACGAAGCTACCATTTGGTGTTTAATTTTTGTGTAAACTATGAATGCCCAGACAAAGAAACCCAAAGGAATGCAATTCTCAAGTTGATAAGAGACCCAGTTCGCGCCCAACCGCATCTTTGTTTCTTTTTTTTAAGTTTCTTGACATAATTTGTGATAAGATTTTGTTTTTATTTGTTGCTCTATAATAAGTAAACAAACAACAACAAAAACAACAATAAAACAAATAGGCAAATGAACCTAGTGGCAGTGGATATAGTGTCCACTGTCCAGCTGTACCGTCCAAATTTCCTCTGAAACTGGAAAGTGGAAAGGAACTTTCTTTGTCGAAATAAAACCAGTTAAAAATAAAATAGCTAGCTATGTTAACAAACAACAAAACAACAGATTTGTTAAACAATCATTTGAATTATAAAACAACAACACAAAAATAAGAAGGAAAAAGCCAAAACAAGAATTAAGTATGCCAAATCAAATGAATTGAAATAAAATAAACGAAATATGCAAATGAGTGCGGAATTTGAATTTAAATCAAATTTTATTGTGGTGCAAATCAAACGGGCTAAGGCAAGGCAAGGCAAGACAAGACAAGGCAAGGCAAAAGAAGAACAAAATGAGTAAAAAAAAAGCTGATTGGAAACAATAAGAAAAAGAAAAGATTATCGAAAAAAGCGTAAAAATGACCAAAATACCGGAATTGGATTATAGAAGTTTTCAAGTTTTTGAGAATCCAGATCCAGACTATGAGACTTGAATATTGGGAGAAGAAGTGAAGTGATTTTTAACAGAGATCAAGTCGCACAGGACAACTCTCCACGATGCGACGAGGAAGACCACGACGACGGTGACGATGACTACGATGCGACGCACGGCGAGGACAGCAATAACGACGACGACAACAACGACGACGATAGGGTAAAAAAAAGACACTTCTTGTTTTATTTGTTGTTATTCACTCTTTTCGTTTTCATGGACGGAATTTAATTTTTTTTACTTTTCGCGGTCCCAGTAGCAGCAGTTCCACATTTATTAAACTTGAGTCTCTTCGAAGTCGACTCTTTTTGTGTTTTAAACAAAATTTCAATGTTTTTGACTTGAATTTTTTAACAAAATTCACTTGAAAATATTGTCCAATGTTTTCTCTATAAATTTCGGATATAATTTCAATTAAATTAGCTCGAAAAAACGTTAAAATTTCTTAAAAATCTAAACCACACCGACAACGTACACAAAACACTCTTCAACTCTTGTCCAGTGTCCAGTCCACTCCATCATCACTTCTACTTCATGTTCATGTTCATAGACCGCCAACCATATTCCAGTTTAGTTTCAGTTGAATACAAAATAAAAGACAAAACATTTTTATTTGTTGTGAGTAAAGTGAAGTTGGCTGTGATTTAAAAAAAAATGTGTAAAATGATGAGAGATGAGAAGAAAACTTGTTTGCGAGGGTGTTGTTTTTGTTTTTGTTTTCGGAATTTTTATTTTAGTTGACGTTTGACTGGATGTTGGAATGTTGGAATGTTATGGGGGAAAATATGGTATTGTAGAGAAGTGCAAGTGAATCTCTGATTGGAAAATTGGAATGGAAAAGTTATTTGTTGGATTTGTTATCAATAATTGGAATGGGTGACAGTGGGAATAGAAAATAATGAGACGTTTTATTTGAGGTTGTATAAAATTTAAATTTTAAACGTTTTTGTCTTCAAACGTCAACTTTAACCGGCTCAACTTTCCATTACCGCGGCACGAATTTCGACTAGCGGTTTGTTTTATTTGATAGATATGTGCAAATAAATAATCACTATAGCAATTTTAGAGCGAGGAAACATTTATTTCTGTTTCAAATTTACTTTATTTCTATTTCAAAGTTCACTTTTTTACATACAAAACACGCAAAACTGGTTGATTTTGACATTTCTTTCCTATTTTTTGTTCAGTGTTGCCATATTTACTTTTTTTGTTGCTATAGTGATCCCAAGCAGTGGGGTTGCATAGCTAGCTGTTAGTACACTGTGCTAACAATTCTAACCAAAACTAATTTTATAGGCTTTTCACACCAAACTGGAAAAACGGCTTTCACGAAATTATCGGTTTTGTCCGAAACCATACATCGAAAACTCAAGTTTTCCCATACATTTTTGGTAAAACACAAGTTTTGGTAAAACACATGTTTTCGTAAACCACAAGTTTTATATTAAACCTCTCGAAAACTAGTAGCAATCAAAGTTGAACTAAACAAACAAACGTTTTGAAAAATTCAGCCCTCAAATTAATGTAAACAAAACAGCTGATAGCTGCTGTTAAAACAAATATTTCATTTTGAAATAAATTTGGTCGTGGTAAGTAATATTATTTATACAATTTAATCACAAAATAAGAATTATTGCTTTTGGGTTTTTGTTTACAGTATATGGAAAATTTGCCAACGTCGAAAATAAAAGCCCCGGTGACTATTTGCGGCACTGTCGGTTCTTTTATAATCCTCCAGAGTTTTGTTGCGATCTCGGATATAGGCAGTGCTACACAAAAATAAAAATAAATTATAACGATAAATTACATTAACAGAAAATTATAAAATAATTACTTTTTGAAACACCCGGTGCCCGACATCAACAAGCTGTCACAATCCACAGCAAAAGGAATGATGATGGCAAATATCCTGAAAGGAACAAACAGACAAACCGACAGAACACCAAAGAACAGATACGATAAAACTACAAACAAATAACATTTAAGACGAAAATCTACGTTAAGGATACTGGAGACGAGAAGGCGAACGAAAAATGTAACTCAAGTAAATAACAACAAACGACGACAAGCTGCGACGAAACTGACAGGACAGAAGTGAGTTCTATTGGAAGGCCAACCTGGAATGCGCGAAGGGCTAGATTCACCACAGGAGAAGGTGAGGCGAAAAGTCAGGGCTGGCATGAGGCCAAAAGGGAAACGATTCTTTGGTAGCTCTGAGAAATTTAGGAGAGTAGTTCGGAGAAAGGAGCCAGCTTTCTCCAGGAGTTTAGAGTAGGGTGAGAGAAGAAAAGAAAACTGAGAAAAATTCAAAGCTTTCCCGAATAGGTAGCAAAGTTGGAAGCCACTGACGACGACGGCAAAAAGAAAGTAAAAGTGAAGAAGTGCGGCATCTTTTAATCGAGTGGCTTAAAATTAAAAGAAATTAAAAATAAAGTAAAGTTCATATAAGAACATATATGGTGGTATATAAAATAAAATAAATATATATAAATTCAAATATACGGTGAAGTAGCCAGTAGCCCAGCTATACATAATACGGAAGTAACAGAATAAAAGATACGGCGGTAAGTCGAACCAGTTTTATACCTATATTAGTTTAAATAGTGCAATAAGTGCGATATATGTATATAACTAGCTTGCAAAGATCCCTACTCGAGCTCCGAATTGACGGACAGGGTCCAGGCGGTGGATGGTAGAATCTAGAGGATAAAAC
Organism: Eupeodes corollae; assembly: GCF_945859685.1. Lineage (NCBI taxonomy): Eukaryota > Metazoa > Arthropoda > Insecta > Diptera > Syrphidae > Eupeodes > Eupeodes corollae. Next base: position 128,758,947 of record NC_079149.1, read on the forward strand.
AGAAGATACATTTAAAGAAACATAAATCGAAAAATTTAGTTCGGGAAATTTAAAGGCCCGAGACTCGCGAAGTAGGCAAGGCTAGTCACTGTAGCATAACCGTTGATCCGCAGGCAGCGGTCAAAACGGTCAAGCCAAACAAAGAGGCCACACAAGAGTCTGTAAGAATTGAAATTAAATACGATCTTACATATTATGTAAAAGTCTTTTATATAACATAGGCACAGGAGGAGCATCATATTTGAATTCAGCAAGAAGCAGAAATTTGTAATTTTAATCTTTATCATTTTTTGGCGTGATTTGTATTTAATTATTTGTAGTTTTGTTGTTGATTCATTTCATGTGAAGAAGTTAATTAACTATATAAAATAATTTACAAAAACAAAAAGTAAAAGAGGTACACAGGGTCGGGTCGTACACTGTCGCGTAGTCGCGTTGCCGTTGAGGTAGAATTAAAGTTCCGACAGTAGGCTACTTTAACCGAGCTCGATTAGGGTAGGGCTGTTAGGGAGTGAACCGAGTTGGCCTTAGGCAAAAGTTAATTTACCGTGGTGTCCAAAAAAAGTAGTACACCCACACAAAAAGTAATTAATAATTTTTGGCGACGGGATCGAACCCGACTACTGGTTTTTTTTTGAAATTAAAATAAAATAAAAAAAAAAAAAAAAAAAAAAACTGAACAAAAAGAAAAAAAAACAATAAAATACAAAAACAAAACAAAAAAAAATTATAAAACAAAATCTAAAAAAAAAGAAGAAGGAATAGGTTATTTTAGTTTAAGTGTTGGTAAATTGAAAAGTTTTATATTGAAATCCAAGTGAAGTTTAATCTTCATATTTGTTTTCTTTGTGTTATTGATTTTGCTTATTTATTACTTTGATTTAATTTATTATTTATTTATTTTTCATTTTTGTATAATTTATGTATTATTTATTTATTATTTTATGTATTTATTTATTTATTTATTTATTTATTTATTTATTAGTTTAAACATTTTAGATTTTTCTGGTTGTGCTTAACCCAGTAATTAAAATTTAATTAGTTCAGTATCTATAAAATCAAATTGGATTTGATTCATTTTGGTTGGCATCCGTCTCAGAGTTTTTTTTGTCATTTATTTATATTTTTTTTAAATTTATTTATTAATAGATATTTTTTTTATTATCAATCTTATTATTTAATAAAAATGTGCATCACGCCAATTTATGTTTTTCCTTGAGTTGAACTGAAGACATGATGTGGTAAGATAAAAGTTTCAGGGGGTGGGAAGAGGTGAACCTGAACCAAGAGGAGACATGGGCTGATGATTAAATAGAGAAGGGTATAGTCACAGGGTGGTCCGACGAGGATGTTGAACGGACCCACGGAAGGGAGGGCGTGGACGAGCCGCATGACAGCTGCGGTCAAGTCAAGTGAGTGAAGACCAGTGATACCAAATAAGCGGGTATATATTTGTGTGGTGGTGGTATTTGTGTTGTCATTTTTGTAGGCACGTTTTATGTTTTTGTTGCTGGCTCTGGTCGAGGTAAGAGCAAGATCCCCCCCATAGCGGCGAGCTTAGCCGAGCGTCGCAAGCGTGCCAGCTCTTTAACCTCGATCGATATATTTTGAGGAATTTTAGCAGTCAGGGGCTCGCAACAAATGGCGCCCAACGTATAGAAACTTACTGGTAAATTTTTCGACACCCGGTTTGCAACTTTTTGCAACAGGTTGTTAAATAGTATCTACAACGTAATGAAGTTTCAATCAATCTACAACTAGTTTGCAACGCATTTGCAACCGGTTTGCAGTAGTTTCTCTTTTTTTTTTGCAAGTTATTTGCAACGTTTTTCAAATTTATTTTCAACTTTTGTTCGAAGTTTTCGCAAAATTTTTGCCGCGTTTCGCAATCAATTTACAATATCACATATGGCAACTTATTTGCAGAACGCGACGAGATTACTAAAATACCGTTGCAACGTTATGTCTATTGTTCTATTTTTTTTCTTTCCCTTTCCTTCCCTCAGTCTTGTTTATCAGTCGGGGCAGCTTGGATGATGGAGTTCGGAGAGCGTAAGTCATGAGGAGGATGGTTTTTTAGAATGCCTTTTTATCCGCGACGTTCTACCGATCGTCATCATCGCAGCCTATCCGAGCTGAACTAAGTGACGTTTTTTTTGTTTTACTACTTTTGCGGAGTAGGCGAAGTATCGGCAAGACTTCAGACAGAAAGTCATAACATACTGCTGGATCGCGGCAGATACATCGCCTTACAAAGCAGAGACAGTGTCGGAATTTTCTTAGTCTTCATCAAGGAGTTCGTAATTCATTGTAAGTCTTAGCAAAATGGCTATTCAGAACGTTTGTTTAACCGCGACAATGTATGGTTCTTTTAAGATGGAAGGCTAGAAAAAAAAGAAAAGAAAAAAAAAAAAACAACCAGAACGTCTATGTCTACGATAATCCGGTCGAGGTTGGCCAAGGAAAGTCGTAAGTCTTGTCTTGGGTGGCTCTTAAGAATACCAATCAATCGCGACGACTTACTTGACTGATTTCGCCAGGATTAAAGTAGATCGTCCTGTTTTAAATGTTACCTTCTATGTGTTCCCGCTTATTGGAATCCAATGTCAATAAAAGCTTACTTAGATAGTCATCAGTCCAGGTAGAAAAGAAGTGGTCTCCAGTGGTAGGTGCCTCCAACACCCCCGCACATTATGAATAGAAAAAAAAAATCAACAAACAGTAAAGTTAGTTAGTTAAAAGTTACTTGAAAAGGTTTGAAGGTATATAAAAGCTTAAGAGGATTAATAATCTTTTGGGATAAATATTAGTAATAGAAACTAGAAACAGATATAGATAGTGAAGAAGTAAGAACAAGGAAAAGGACATTTAATTTAGGTAGAAATAAAGTCAAGGCTGGAAGGTCAGTCAATAGGTTATGATATCCAGAGATCGATCTCTTGGGATAATAAGAGATCCTATTGTAACGCGTTCTCAGACTAGGCAAGTTTCAAACCGTGAAACCAATATGTCACCAGTAGTCCACTCCCCTAAGAGTAATGAGGAACAGGGTAACCGAAATTCCCTCACCCCACACAATACGAATCAGCCAAGTGAGTCGAGGAACACCGAGTCACTATCAGCGCCGTCCTATAGTAACTTGACAATGGATGAGCGGTCGCATCGATCGGAAACTCTGGTACCCGGAATGGAGTCAGATAATCGAGAGGAAAGGTTAAGTAATTGGGTGGGTATGCTAGAAAAGGTGACCGATCCTGTCCCTATCGACTGGTCAGCTCCGTTAGGATCATTGGGTGGCGAAGTTGATCCGGAAAGAACGACCCTCGAGTGGGATCGAAATCCTTGGACTAGAAGCTGGCAAGGCGAATCTATATTGCTAGATAGCCGGAGAGATAGACGAAGTGATCCTAATCCGAGAGGTCTAACCGAACAGAGGCCAGAAGCGGGAGGCTTTGGAACCGGAACTGGGACGAAGCCACGCAGTTGTGAACCGCCTTCGGGAAACACCGAGCAGCCAAGATCAGATGACAGAGCGTACCCATCGAACCGAGGAGCCATACCAAAGTCATCAAACCAAAACGCATTGGCCAGTAATAGCGTGAGGCCAACCAAACAGCTACGAGACCGATTCGCCGAGGTAGCTTCCGGAACAACGGAGGAGCCTAGAGCAGTTCGACCGAGGCCCGACGCGCTTCCAGGAGATCAGGTGAAGGTGTCAGCGGAACTAAAAACCGTCATCAATCTGGCTGTAGTTCAGGCTTATGAGTCGTATGCCGATTCATTGAAGGAGGAGGTGTCAGAATCCTTAAGAACGGAGGTAAGGAAAAACTTCTTGGAGTTTATGAAGGAGATTAACCATTCGGTCCGAGAGCGTCCGCCTTTGGAAGAGAGAGTGGCGAGACCAGTTAAGGCTCCTAGTGCAGGACCCGCGGGAGAAGATCACGCTTTTGAAAGAGGTCAAAGGAATTCCGTGAGGTTTGAGGAGGGCCGTAGGCATTGTCCTGAATCGAATAGTCACCGCACACTTGGCTTCCTGAACGGCCCGAACGAAGGGTACAATTTTTACGACCACGCAGGCAAAGCTCAACCGCGGTCCAACCCGTCGGGAGAGTGGAACCGACCCACCGCCCCGCCGTATGCGGGATATAAAGTACCAATAAAAATTGATAGATGGGGAATAAAGTTCAACGGAAAAGCAGAGTGTCTTACCGTGGAAGAGTTCATATTTCGTATTGAGACGTTGCAGCATCACTATGACTGTTCCTGGTCGCAGATTTTAAAGGATTTCCACCTGTTGCTGTCCGGAGCAGCGTATGACTGGTATTGGCAGTTTCAGCAAACCTGTCGTGGTGCTAGCTGGCCTTACCTTCGGGATGCCATGCTTATGCGCTATCGGAATCCGAAGTCAGACCTGGAAATCATGCGTGACATCATGGATCGTCGACAAGGAGCTTGGGAGTCCAGTGAAGATTTTCTGACGGCCATAAATAAGCTGAAATCACAGCTCAGGATGCCAATGTCGGAAGCGGACCTTGTACGAGCGCTAAAGAGGAACTTAAACGAGCGCATCAGACGATTGGTGTATCCCCAGTTGCTGTTTACGATGGACCAACTAAGGGTGGCCTGTAAGGACGCAGAAGAAGCATTTCCGGGGCCAGACAAGCAGGAAAAGCAACATAGACCACCAGTGGGACGGTACAAAGCCAATGAATTAGCGTTCGCTGATGAAGACGCGATAAATCAGGAAGAAACTATAGCGGCATTTCAGCAGTCAGGAACTCGGCCAAGAAATCGTGATTTTGTCGAACCGAAGAACCTGACGTGCTGGAATTGTCAGTCGCCTGGACATTCTTTTAGAGATTGCCCGTCTACTGTCAGAAATATATTTTGTTACAGATGCGGATGTGAAGGTGTCATAACGCCGAAATGCAAGAAGTGCCATCCGGAAAACGTGGTGAGGAGCGGGACATCATTGGGGGAGTCGCGTTCACCTCTGAATCCCCAAGAAAGTCTAGGGAAGAACTAGACCCTAACGATTTAATAAAGAACGTATCAGATACCACTAATTATAAAACAAATAAGGTAAGAATTCTGCAGAGAAGGGGAGAAAGCGAGTTAAATATAAATGTAAGTCCAAAATTTAGAGAATTAAAACCGTTACACGTTCGGATTCAAGAATATAAGCTAGCGCGAGAAAGAATATTTAGAGGAGAGAAAAGTAAAGTAAGCAATCGAATTTTAAAAACACGCGAGAGATATAAATGCAGAAAAGAAAATAAGAAAAACATTTTGTCAACGATGGTAAGTGTTAGCACAGACCCCAGGCCGTATGCCAAAGTGTCAATTAAAAACATTGAAGCATTAGGTCTGCTGGACAGTGGGGCTAGCATAAGTATTTTAGGAAAAGGGTGCGAGAATTTTATCAAAACCTTAAACGTTCCGATGACAAATTATAAAGCCGGTGTTAAAACGGCGGACGGTAAGAATCAAAGCATTATAGGTAAAATTCGGGTTCCGGTACAGTATCAAGGACAAAGTCGCGAAATGACATTCTTCTTGGTACCGAACTTAGACCAAGAATTGTACCTCGGCGTCGACTTCTGGAAAGCGTTTCAGATCGCGCCCATGATAGTTAGTTCAATATCCGCATCAGAATCCATCAGCGAGTCGTCTAACAGCCATCAACTGTCGCCGGAACAACGAGTTAGGTTAGAGAAGGTTAGGGGAAGTTTTTTGGATTTTGATCGGCATGGACTCGGGAAAACCGAAATGTTTGAGCACGTCATAGATACCGGAGACGCAGTCCCTGTAAAGCAACGCCACTACCCGGTCTCTCCAGCAGTACAGAACCTGCTATACCAGGAAGTGGACAGAATGTTGAGCCTCGGAGTAATAGAGGAAAGCGAAAGCCCCTGGTGTTCTCCAGTGGTGCTCATTAAGAAACAAGCGGAAGATGGGTCGATAAAACATCGATTTTGTTTAGATTCACGGAAGGTAAACGCTTTAACGAAAAAGGATGCATACCCGATGCCTCACATCAACGGTCTGCTAAGTCGCTTGTCCGACACCTATTTCATTAGCAGCGTAGACCTGAAGGATGCGTTCTGGCAAATACCCTTGGAGAGACAGAGTAGGGAGAAAACGGCTTTTGCGGTTCCGGGAAGACCCTTATATCATTTCACGGTCATGCCTTTCGGACTGTGTAATGCAGCCCAAAGGTTATGTCGGTTAATGGATAAGGTGATTCCTGCACGTCTCAGAGAGCGTGTGTTCGTCTATCTGGATGATTTGCTTGTGGTATCTCCGGATTTCGAGACCCACATCGCCTTGCTAGAGGAAGTAGCCGAATGCCTGAGGAAGGCTGGCCTAACCATCAACGTTAAGAAATCTAGGTTTTGCTTTAAAGAGCTTAAATACCTGGGTTTCATCGTTGGTGGTGGAAAGGTGAAGACGGATCCAGCTAAGGTGGAGGCGGTAAAGGATTTTCCAGTACCGAAGAATCCGAGGCAGGTCCGGCGGCTACTAGGTTTAGCGGGGTGGTATAGACGGTTTATCCGAAATTTTTCCACCTTGACCGCACCTCTGACCGATACGCTCAAGAAGAAAAAAGGAAAGTTCCAAATGACTGAAGAAGCGATGACATCTTTTAAAGCGTTGAAGGAAGCCTTAACTTCAGCACCAGTGTTGTCACGACCGGACTTCTCGCGAAGATTTTATGTACAATGTGACGCGTCAGACACGGGGATCGGTGCAGTCCTGTTCCAAAAGAACGATGATGGTGAGGAATGTCCTTTGGGTTACCACTCGCAAAAGTTGAATGCGTGTCAAAAGAATTATAGTGTGACCGAGAAGGAATGCATGGCAGCCGTTTCCGCAGTGAAGAAGTTTCGTCCTTATATTGAGGGGATGGACTTTACAATCATCACCGACCACTCGAGTCTCAAGTGGTTGATGACGATGAAGGACCTCAGTGGCCGGTTGGCTAGGTGGAGTCTAGACCTACAGGCATTTACCTTCGATATAGAACACCGGAAGGGATCTTTGAACGTCGTGCCAGACACACTTTCTCGGGCATATATTGAAAGCATGGAGTTGACGGATGTAGAACCGATGGTAGATCTCGATTCGGAAGAGTTTTGTTCTGAAGAATACCAGAATTTGATTAAAACAATCGAAGACAACACCAATCAACTGCCGGATTTAAAAGTCGAAGATAACTTCGTATATAAGCGCGCGTTACCAACCGACAACGATGGAGTTATGGTTGATCATAACTGGCTGTTATGGCTACCATCAGGTTTAACTGGGAAGGCTATTAAAGTAGCACATGAGCCTCCGCGGGCAGCTCACGGCGGTATCGCAAAAACACTGCACCGAATCAGGCAGTTTTTCTACTGGCCAAACATGACTATACAGATAAAAACTTATATCTCACAGTGTGACGTGTGTAAGCAAAGTAAGCCCTCAAACCAAATTTTACGCCCACCTATAAGCAGCAGTTACGTGGCCGACATCCCTTTTCAGAAGATTTATATTGACTTTTTAGGTCCGTACCCGAGGTCGAAAAGCGGAAATGCGTATGTTTTTGTAGCGTTGGACCATCTATCAAAGTATGTATTTTTGAAGCCATTGCGTTCAGCGAATTGTATGAGCGTAGTTAAGTTTTTGAAAAACGAAATTTTTAATGCGTTTGGTGTGCCCCAAGTCATTCACTCTGACAACGGAAAGCAGTTTAGCGCGAAGGAATTCCAAAACTTTCTAGCCGGATACGGAGTACGACATTTCAAAACTGCAAATTATTCTCCGCAATCCAACGCTTCCGAACGCGTAAACCGGACACTTTTAGCGGCTATACGGTCATATTTAAAAGACGACCAGCGTGAGTGGGATTCGCACCTGAGCGACATTGCTTGCGCTCTCAGAAGCTCAGTGCATTCATCGATTGGAGTAACGCCGTATTTCGCGCTATTTGGTATTAACATGATGACCCATGGAAACCATTATGAGTTAAACCGACAGCTAAACTCTTTAAGCGACGGAGAAATGCATATACTACCGCATCAGCAACGTCTCCAATGCATTAGAGAACGAATAAGACTTAATCTGAGTAAAGCAAATGAAAAGGCAGCCAAATCGTATAACACTCGAACCCGGAATGTCCATTTTTCACCCGGGCAGGAAGTATATCGACGGAATTTCGTACTAAGCGATTCATCTAAGTATCTATCGGCAAAACTTTGCCCGAAATTTATAAAATGCCGGATAGTTCAAAGCGTAGGGAAAAATATGTATGAAATTGAAAACTTGTCTGGGAAAAGGATAGGAGTTTTCCACACGAAAGACCTAAAACAATAAATCTGTGATACGAGTACCTGCTTTAAGATGTAGTTATAGCTATGAACCTCTAGTGCAATATTAGCTTGACTATCCGTTGTTATATCTCACAATGTTACCTGGTTATCATCTAAAATCAACCTTCCCTAGTGCAATATTAGCTTAGTTACCTGATCATCATGTAAAACCAACCTCACTTCGTGCAATATTAGATTTAACTTGTTATTATACTTACGTTCGTGTTTGCTTGAGTGTTATTATTTATTGCCGTGTCTTCGTATGATGAATTTTTATCGTGTCTTGATAGTCTGTACCTACCTATGTTCTATAAAATAAAAAAAAAAAAAAAAACAAAAACGGACAAACAAATATATTCAGTAGTTTCAAAACTAAATAAATGAGCAAGATATTTGATTCCGGTGGATACAGTTGTCTAGGAGTGGGAACATCGTGAGCGATTCCTAAAGTTGTTGACTAGGTCAAGGATAAGGCATACGCCCTATTGCCCGGCTATATGGGTGGGTTTCTTCCCCACGTCCGAAGCCGAGATCGTTGCCACCTGTCCCGCGTCGAGCTAAACTACTCCGCCACCCAGGTGTTTTGTTGCGATCTCGGATATAGGCAGTGCTACACAAAAATAAAAATAAATTATAACGATAAATTACATTAACAGAAAATTATAAAATAATTACTTTTTGAAACACCCGGTGCCCGACATCAACAAGCTGTCACAATCCACAGCAAAAGGAATGATGATGGCAAATATCCTGAAAGGAACAAACAGACAAACCGACAGAACACCAAAGAACAGATACGATAAAACTACAAACAAATAACATTTAAGACGAAAATCTACGTTAAGGATACTGGAGACGAGAAGGCGAACGAAAAATGTAACTCAAGTAAATAACAACAAACGACGACAAGCTGCGACGAAACTGACAGGACAGAAGTGAGTTCTATTGGAAGGCCAACCTGGAATGCGCGAAGGGCTAGATTCACCACAGGAGAAGGTGAGGCGAAAAGTCAGGGCTGGCATGAGGCCAAAAGGGAAACGATTCTTTGGTAGCTCTGAGAAATTTAGGAGAGTAGTTCGGAGAAAGGAGCCAGCTTTCTCCAGGAGTTTAGAGTAGGGTGAGAGAAGAAAAGAAAACTGAGAAAAATTCAAAGCTTTCCCGAATAGGTAGCAAAGTTGGAAGCCACTGACGACGACGGCAAAAAGAAAGTAAAAGTGAAGAAGTGCGGCATCTTTTAATCGAGTGGCTTAAAATTAAAAGAAATTAAAAATAAAGTAAAGTTCATATAAGAACATATATGGTGGTATATAAAATAAAATAAATATATATAAATTCAAATATACGGTGAAGTAGCCAGTAGCCCAGCTATACATAATACGGAAGTAACAGAATAAAAGATACGGCGGTAAGTCGAACCAGTTTTATACCTATATTAGTTTAAATAGTGCAATAAGTGCGATATATGTATATAACTAGCTTGCAAAGATCCCTACTCGAGCTCCGAATTGACGGACAGGGTCCAGGCGGTGGATGGTAGAATCTAGAGGATAAAACAGAAGATACATTTAAAGAAACATAAATCGAAAAATTTAGTTCGGGAAATTTAAAGGCCCGAGACTCGCGAAGTAGGCAAGGCTAGTCACTGTAGCATAACCGTTGATCCGCAGGCAGCGGTCAAAACGGTCAAGCCAAACAAAGAGGCCACACAAGAGTCTGTAAGAATTGAAATTAAATACGATCTTACATATTATGTAAAAGTCTTTTATATAACATAGGCACAGGAGGAGCATCATATTTGAATTCAGCAAGAAGCAGAAATTTGTAATTTTAATCTTTATCATTTTTTGGCGTGATTTGTATTTAATTATTTGTAGTTTTGTTGTTGATTCATTTCATGTGAAGAAGTTAATTAACTATATAAAATAATTTACAAAAACAAAAAGTAAAAGAGGTACACAGGGTCGGGTCGTACACTGTCGCGTAGTCGCGTTGCCGTTGAGGTAGAATTAAAGTTCCGACAGTAGGCTACTTTAACCGAGCTCGATTAGGGTAGGGCTGTTAGGGAGTGAACCGAGTTGGCCTTAGGCAAAAGTTAATTTACCGTGGTGTCCAAAAAAAGTAGTACACCCACACAAAAAGTAATTAATAATTTTTGGCGACGGGATCGAACCCGACTACTGGTTTTTTTTTGAAATTAAAATAAAATAAAAAAAAAAAAAAAAAAAAAAACTGAACAAAAAGAAAAAAAAACAATAAAATACAAAAACAAAACAAAAAAAAATTATAAAACAAAATCTAAAAAAAAAGAAGAAGGAATAGGTTATTTTAGTTTAAGTGTTGGTAAATTGAAAAGTTTTATATTGAAATCCAAGTGAAGTTTAATCTTCATATTTGTTTTCTTTGTGTTATTGATTTTGCTTATTTATTACTTTGATTTAATTTATTATTTATTTATTTTTCATTTTTGTATAATTTATGTATTATTTATTTATTATTTTATGTATTTATTTATTTATTTATTTATTTATTTATTTATTAGTTTAAACATTTTAGATTTTTCTGGTTGTGCTTAACCCAGTAATTAAAATTTAATTAGTTCAGTATCTATAAAATCAAATTGGATTTGATTCATTTTGGTTGGCATCCGTCTCAGAGTTTTTTTTGTCATTTATTTATATTTTTTTTAAATTTATTTATTAATAGATATTTTTTTTATTATCAATCTTATTATTTAATAAAAATGTGCATCACGCCAATTTATGTTTTTCCTTGAGTTGAACTGAAGACATGATGTGGTAAGATAAAAGTTTCAGGGGGTGGGAAGAGGTGAACCTGAACCAAGAGGAGACATGGGCTGATGATTAAATAGAGAAGGGTATAGTCACAGGGTGGTCCGACGAGGATGTTGAACGGACCCACGGAAGGGAGGGCGTGGACGAGCCGCATGACAGCTGCGGTCAAGTCAAGTGAGTGAAGACCAGTGATACCAAATAAGCGGGTATATATTTGTGTGGTGGTGGTATTTGTGTTGTCATTTTTGTAGGCACGTTTTATGTTTTTGTTGCTGGCTCTGGTCGAGGTAAGAGCAAGATCCCCCCCATAGCGGCGAGCTTAGCCGAGCGTCGCAAGCGTGCCAGCTCTTTAACCTCGATCGATATATTTTGAGGAATTTTAGCAGTCAGGGGCTCGCAACAGTTTCAAATGCTCTTTCTTAAGCGAGGAACAAGCATTCACTATGGCTACTGGCGTGACGACCCCAAGGACGAGGAAGACTTGCTCATAGTTTCAAGGGATGCTTCTTCGAACTCGTCGCCACAAATATGTTCGACGCTTTCGCTTACTACCTGAAGAAAGACTTTCCCGTGCAATCACAAGGGTTTGGGAGAATTGAGAAAGGCGATAAGTTCATTTGTTGAGGAGAATAAGTATGAAATAAAATCTCAGGTGGAGGCTAAGTCGCAGCGAGCTAGGAAAATTTGCGCCAAAACATTTCACAATGTGGGAATCGTTGTTCTAGTGAATAAAACCACAACAGTGGGCTATCACCCCTTGATGGGAAGCGATGCCAACACCAAGAAGAACCTCAGTGCTTTGGACAAGCCAAGCGAATCCTCAAAGGAAGAAGCCAAAGAGATTGTCATGGAGAAATCGCAGCCCATAATTTCAGCTTCAGTGATCGCTCTGGATGAGTGTGATTTTGGTACGAATCTGGAACTAGGAATTGACCTTTTCTGCTCCGGCCTTTATGACCTACACGAAATCGTTCAAAATCTTCTCAACCCCGCCTATAAGTTGCTCGAATGGCCACAATATATGGCGATTCTGAAGGCACATTTGGCCAATAGAAGCAATAGTCATAAGCTCAGTATTTTGGATTGAAATTTGTTGTGAAAGAAGAAGAAAATGTTTTAAATAAAATGAATTTTTATAGTAACAGTTTTGTTCTTTGTTGGTTCTATTATACGAGTATATTTTCTAGACAATTAACTTTTCCTTAGTTAATTGTTCTTACCGGTTGAAGTAAACAAAGAGGATAGCTGCAGCCAAGCGAGCTTGTAGTTCTTGTTGATTCATTTCGTGAGCCCATTCCACCAGTCCCCAGAACTTCAATTGAAACTCTTTTTCTAGACGAGATAGTATTACGTTCAACTCAATTTGAATTCACTTTTTACTCACAAATTTTTTCATCAATTCAAAATTTGACAGGCGGTATTGAATAAATTTAAATGGCAAATGAAAACATGTAAATTTTCTGTGTGAACGATTTTCGGTTTTCGAAAACTTTTTGGCAAAAACGTGGTTTTGGATTTGATTTGAAAAGGCTATTATTCTCTTTTTCTTGATAGAACTTAAATGTGTTTTTTTTTATGCGTATGACTCCTCTATAATGCTTTGCTCAATTTAAACTTGGCTAAGTTATGGAGAGTTATTTATTGGAGCTGCATACCAAGCAGTGTAGAAATTATTACATCATCAAAATCAAAATCTGTCAATTTTTTAAAGGTAAATGTCAGAAAGTTTACACAAAATAACCATTTAAAATAAGACAACTCAAATAGTAATGCAGAAAAATGGATAGTTTAGACTGCAATAATACATTTTTGGCGGGTGCGTTGAAAGGGAGTCAAACACACTTTTTCTTACAAATTATTATATATTGACACTTCTTTTGTTTATTTTATGGATTTAAAGAAACCAGTGAATAATAACTTCCAAGAAATTTTTATTTTCATAAAATGATCTAATAAAACAATTTTCTATAAAATTATGTCTTAAAGATGTTTGTACGTTAATTAGTTTTTAAGTTTTAGAAGTATAAACTTTTGTGGTTACTTTTGGTTACTTTAATAAGCTTTTTTTAAAATAGTGCTTATAACCTTTTTTTGAGTGCTTTTTGAATCCTTTAAAATAAGCCTTGAATCATGAATTTCGGATAATCTGTAAATTTAATGAAGACAAATTTCAAAAATCTTAGAAATGTAAACTGTCAAATTTAAATTAATCTAAACAAATGTTTGATAGGAATTTTTGAGAAAAAGAGGTTAATTCTTCTAAAAATTAATTTTTCTGATGTCAATAGTTGATTTTATTATGTTAAGAAATAAAACTGAATCGTGTAACATTTCTCAAAGCAATACAAATATTCAATGATAGCAATAATGGTCGGTTATTGAGTGACAGGTTTCAATACTGAAAACCAATGAATAACTAAGACCTGTCCATTAATCTTAAATATGACTTATTAAGCAATTATAGCTATTATTGGTTTTCATCATTAAAACCAATCACTAGAATTTGACAGATTTGTTATAGCTTTCATTTAAAACCAATGAAATATCTGGAAAAATGTTTACATCTCAAAACATTCAGTTTATAGACGAAATTCTTTTTACACACTTTTTATAAAAATAAATAAATATATTTTACTGGGCATATTAATTTAGTTCTGAGAAGGTGTTTTCAATGAGGTATCCAACCTGTCAATTTTATTTTCAATGCTCCACTTTAAACTTAAATATACTAAATTAGGTGGCTCAACATTCCGTAGAGAACTAGTGCATAGGGACCTAAAACTCTCAACCATTACTGTGTGCGAGTACTGATGTCAGGGATGAACAATTATGCTTGATTTTTATCAGGAATTTTTGTTCAATGATGGAAGTTTTCAATGAAGGTTAAAGCGACCTGTCAAAAAATTAAAGTGAGGAAAACATGAGAGTTTTTAATTCGGGGCGAATAAAGTTTGACAAGGAGCCACAGCCAAACACCATTCACCACCGAAACCAAAACCAGCGATTATTTTACTCGTTGCGAGTTGTATATTAGGATTTTAAAAGTAAAAGTATGTATCATAAATCAAATAGAAACTATATTGCTATCGTTTTGTTAAGAATTTGTGTGGAAATATGTCTTCAAAAGTATATTAACTCACATTTTGTAATTCATTCGTCGTTCGTTGGTCGCTCTCATGTGAATACTACTTAACAGCTGATAAACTCTTAAAACCTTTATTATTTTGAGTGTCATGGTACAAATCTTTTAGAACAATTTTTAATCACTCTGATTAGAGAATCCAATGAATTGCGTAAGTAGGTAATTTCATTTCAGTTTTGACAATCTACCCATGTTATGTCAAAAAATCACTTCAAATCTATAAGAAATGTATTCATTTAATTCTGTAATTTGTATGATTAACTCTAAAAAATATATATTTGTTTGTCTCAAAACGTTAATGAGCTATTTAAGACGGTTGTTGGTACAAATTACTTTCTTAAATAAAACACAAAACACTTTTTGGTATAATATGTAGATATTAATTTTATCGTTTTATTGAAAATGTTTATTTACTAACCAATGTTTATAAATAAGCTAAATTCAAACATTAAAAACTAACTTTTCAATTATATTCAGTAACTAAACCTCAACTTTTGTATAGCTACTTTAACTTTAAACGTAATTTTTGAATCTACCTAAAAAAGATGTTAAAACTAAAAAACTTTGTTGTATTCTTAATTCATTAACTTATTAAAATCTCAAAATATGGTAAATTTCCTTTAAATAGTCTTGTATGCAAAACTATCGTAGATATGGTAATACAATCTATGTGATATTATGTGCTTTCACTACTTTCAATATGTCTTAAGTCATACATTGATATATTTATTTGTCCATCTGCCAACAGCTTTTTTTTAGCAGTACAAAATCCTTGGAGATGATTGTCATATATCCACTCCGTTCTTTCCAACACTAGGTGATTTATATGGTGGTGGTTTAGGTCTCAAATAAGTATTCGGTGGGCTTTCATTGGCATAAATACTGTTATTTGGGCTTTAGAAATAATAAAATTAGATTTTTTAAAAATCATCACTGTCATTCTGTTTTACCTTTGTGAATGTAAACTGACATTATCCAAGAGTAAATTCGGATCCTTAAGGCTACGTAAAGTTGTCGTAGGTTGATTATTTGTTTCAGAACATTGTACCATTTGAACTGTTGACACAGAATGATTTTCCTTATCCCTGAAAAATAATTGAAGTTTTCTTAAAAATAAATTTTTAATACAAAATTGTAATGAAATAAATCAAATTAAAAAAAATAAAAGAAAAACTTATTAGATAAAACAAAACTAAAAACAAAACCAGTTATGTGACAGCTCTAAAGCTCATTTTGACAGTTTTAACATTGGCTCAATTTGACGGTGTTCACATAAGAATATTCTGAAGCATCTTATTTTAACGTTTCATACTATTTGTATATTTGTAATGAGACAGAATCACAAATTTGTTTTTTTAAATGAATTATAATTAGAAGAAATGCTATAACGTCAAAATGAGTTATCTTGTAAAAGTCAAGTGTAAGCCCCACCTAGAAATAATTGACAAGTTCTGACAGTCAGCTGCTGTTTCCGATTCAGAAATGTATTGTTGGAACACATTAGACACATCCATTTTATTTAAAATTTTAAATCAAAACAAAAGTCAAAACACCGAAAGTTACGAGTAAACAATTTTTTTTTTTTTCAATGAAAAAATTAAACGTCAAAATTTCGCAAGCAATTAATATGCCGGGCAATTAAATTGAGAACGAAGAGAGTGGAGAATTGTACTAAGAAAATGACACATTTCGTCGTTCAGCAGCGTATTGAAAAACGAAATTTTTCGTTTATGATTTCTTTATGTCATTTTTGTATGGGAATTCTCATTTGGCATCAGCAGCGTACTAGGCTTTATAAACAAACAAAATGTCATATTATTTATAAAATCGTTAACTCATGTTTAAGCTTAAATCTTTACACCTTGAAACTAAGCCTTATCTAAATATAATTCTTAATCCAATTCCTTTATATTTAGATTTTAGTATTAAAGAAAAAACAAACCAAATCAAAGCAGTTTAAGAGAATCAAAGCAAACTATTACATAAAATAAAAGCCGTCTTTTACCTGGCTTTTTTGTTATCCTCGCAAATATGAAAAATATTCGCAAAGAAATATTCTGACTGAGGATCATATCTTGAATAAATAAGAAATAATAATAGAAACAAAATAAAATACGATTTTAAATAGTTTTCGAATATCCCTTCCACCTCAAGACATCCCTGCCTTTAAAATGGAGTCAGGAGACATATGAAATCCTTAAAGCAAATTACTTAATTTTTTACATATCATTTGCTTCAAGGATTTAAAATTTTATATTTTCTTACTTAACTTACAATTTTTCATGTTGAAAACACAGTACCGCCGATAAAATACCTAAAAGCACAGCAAAAATCATTCCAGGGATGGCAAAAGCGAATGCGAACTCGTCGATGTAATTTCGCTGAGGTGCATCTTCTCTGGCAATACCGTGCCAACGATCTGTTCGTTTCAGAGTACTCAACTCAGATCCATGATATCCTTTCATTCCATGATTGTGGAAGAGGATTTCCGGTGAAATCTCAACTCCAATCATTTTAAAAGCACACCAATCCAGCTTAAATCCAGCGTTTTCGAAAATCTTTTGAACCGATGTTCTTTTATAGGTGCAAGAGGGAAGCTTGTAGAGTGGACGAACTTCCTCCTGGAGTTCCTTAAGTCGTGCAGAGAATTGGGCAAAGCTTCCCAAATGAACAATGACTCTATACAAAAAGTTTTTAATTGAAAAATTGGCATTCTCATTTAAGGTCTTAAAAAAACTCACCCTTCTCTCTGTTGAGGCTTCAATGGCAACCTGCCTCCCATGTTCACAGCCGATTCCATAAACACCAAACTCAAATCATTCTCACTCTCTGGCCACAAGTCCTTACGGAATATATTCCTTAAATTTTCCACCCTTCCCGGGTCCATGAGATGTACCCAATTCAGATTATCAATTTTCATTTGAATAACATTTGGCGATGGGAATTTGTGGTTGATGTAGATTGAGAGAACATTCTTTCGAGTTTCATAGTTCTGCCGATTTAGGGCAACAATATCGAGACTTATTTTCTTCCCAGCCAAACGGTCAGGGGGCGTTCCATAGAGGAATCCAGAGTGGTATTCATTGCTGTACATATACCGCAGCCAAATGGGCAGGTCTGGATAGCCCTCGATTGATGGCCTATAACGATATTGATCAGTGAGACCTTGATGTGTCCAATTGAACATGTGGGGTTCTATTTTAAAGGTGAAGAGCTCCCCCACTGATGCTTGCTCAATGGCCAGAGCAGCTCCAGCAAAGAAAATCCAGGAAAATACCAATTTCAACAACATTTTCATTCGAAAATTTTATCTTCCAACAAAAATTATTTATTTTTTTAAACAAATTCACAGTTTTTAACCATAAAAATACATATTTTCAAGTTTTCCTCTTTTCATCAAATTTTCCAAAAATAAAATCGATTTTTCACACACTGCGTTGTTGGAGCAAAACTTATGAAGAAGAAGAAAATGAATTTTCATTGATGATGGACTTTGGGGAACTGATTCTTAATGAAGGTGAGAGGAAAATTCTTCCCTGTCTGGTGTGTGTTTGATGATGTTTGCGGTGTCTGTTGTGGGTGTTATGAGCTTGGGTGGGTGGAATTTCGAACTGGCGGCTCTCTGTTATGGGATTTTCTTGAGAGAGGATTTTGTGAGAGATGGATTTTTTTGTTGTCATCAATTTAGAAAACCAAGAGATGTTACAATTTTGGATTCTGCCATACATTTAATATTAAGTATAATCATTTTTTAAATTACAAGCAAATAAAGTACCTACTATGGTACATTTTAAAATTTATGGTTCTTAAATGTAGGAACTGTCATTTAAGAACTTTCTACGGCAAGTATAAAAGAAATTCATTGTTAGACCAAATTTTAAAAAATGCTTAGATCCGAGGACCCACAATTTTATGCCAAATCCAAACTATCAGATTTAACCCTTAGAAAATTTGCGCATTTCTCACAAATCGCAGTAACGTGGAAAAGGTTTTAATGGTTTAGGTAGGAATTGGTTGCCAAAGATCTAACTTGACAGTTCTTTTATATTTGTATACCGTTGTAATTGCAAGATGGATGATTTCTTACTTAATTTTCATTTTCTTCGTTAAACGTAAATTCACTAGCGTTTTATTTTTTGTTCAGTTTTGTGCGTCTGGCAAAACAACTCAGTTCAATTTTTTTTATTGTTCAGTTCTCAGCTTGACATCACTGGACTAGTGTCATTTGTATTACCTGTCACTTTCAACTTTGACAACTTCAACAATATGTTTGCTAAATGGGATTTTCCATTGGTTAGATTGGGTCAAAACGTTATTTAAGTAAATTTATTTATTTTACCAATGTAATACACCAGAACATGCATGTGGTCTTCTGTCTTAGCATTTCTTAAGTATCGAAATCATTCTGCATTAGGGTTTTGGTTTATAATAATTATAAAAGTAAATTATTTGAAATCTTAATACTTTATGGTTTGATAAAAAATTATAATTAGTAAGGTTCAAAAACGTTCTATTTTTTGGTTTGAAACTTGAAAAGTTTGGCAGTCCCATTGTTTTATATGACTCAATAAAGTCCAAACTAACCTGTCAAATTATCTCGGTGGTTTATGAATTCCTTAAAAGTCCCTACGCTTTGAGGTGATAAGATAAGAAGAAAGTATGTCTTTACATTTTTGTTCAGTAAGGTTTAGCAATTCATCATAAATCGTTTGAAGCTAGAAAAATGAACAAATAGTTGACATTTGCTTTGACATAAAATAATTAATTGGTAAATGTCATAGAAAAGTGATTAAGCTGATTTTTTTGGTAAAATATGGTTTCTTCAATAAGCAAGCTTGTCTGAATGGGCGAAGAAAATTCTTAAACCATTATCACTTAACGTTCTAAGTCATATCAGCATAATCAGAATCTCACGTTTCATAAGGGACTCAAACTGGTTCCATTGAGATTAGGAGGAAGCCTCAAGATTCACAATGGGCCATTAAACTGGCCAAAGTGTGTCCCTTTATGTTATGTTGATGTTATTTTGGTTCCAACAAGACGGTATAACTTGTCAGACAGCGTCTAGCCTAGCCATTAATTTATTGAAAAGTCAATTTCGAAACACTTATGGCTGAATCACATACACGCTTCAGCTTCGGCTTCGCCTGACGTTTACTAGTTCAGCCATAGGAATTCAATGCATGCTATCACAATGTAGCTTCGACCTCACGTTTTGTTTGACAATCGTAAGGAAAAGAATG
The DNA here is from genome assembly GCF_945859685.1 of Eupeodes corollae. Taxonomy (NCBI): domain Eukaryota; kingdom Metazoa; phylum Arthropoda; class Insecta; order Diptera; family Syrphidae; genus Eupeodes; species Eupeodes corollae. The sequence continues at coordinate 128,778,475 of NC_079149.1, forward strand.
TAATGTAACGTAATGTGACTCCAAACGGAAGCTCTAGGTTAATTTTCTGAACATTTGCTTTGTCTGACAGCTCATCAGCAGGAAAAAAAATGTCAACAAACAAAATATTTGCTCTTTGGAGGGATGAAATAATAGAAATGTCATTCAAAGCAACCTCGAAGCAGGCCTAACGCAACGGAGACGAAGCCGAAGCTGAAGCGTGTATGTGTTTCAGCCATTACTTACTTACGGTGGCGCTACAGTCCTGTGTGAACTAGGGCCTCACCCAACAAACTTCTCCATCTAGCTCGGTCCCTAGCTAGATGTCTCCAGTTTCGCGCTCCAAGTTGGGTGAGGTCACTTTCAACTTGTGCGCGCCACCTGATCTATGACCCATCCATCTTAGTCGTTGGACTTTTACCCTTTTGGTTAAGTCGTCGTCCCATCTTCTCCTCCACTCCTCTTCGACGCATACGGGACCGTAGATCACACGAAGAATTTTTCTCTCGAACCGACCGACCCAAGGTGCTTTCATCTGCTTTTGTCAAAGCCCATGCTTCTGCACCGTATAGCAGGACGGGGATGACAAGGGTCTTATATAGCAACACTTTGTTCCCTCGCGAGAGGACTTTACCACTTTGCTTTCTTAGTCCAAAAAAACAGCGATTAACAAGAGTTATTCTGCGTTTGATCTCAGCTCTGTTGTTGTTTTTTGCGTTTACAGTGGAGCCTAGGTAGACGAAGTCCTTGACTACATCAAAGTTACGTGTGTCGATGGTGACTTTGTGTTTCCCTCATTAACCGTTAAGCCCATTTTTTCTGCCTCTGCCTCAATACTTACAAAAGCCCCATTGACATCACGCTGAATTCTTCTGATTATGTCAATGTCATCAGCATATGCTAGTAATTGGTCATCCTGTCAACGGACGAGTTTGGCAGAAATTAGACACGGCCTTGAAATCGATGAAAAGATGGTTACGAAGATTTCGAAAGTAGTAATGTAAACTGGCTCCTTTGATCGTGCGACTTAACGACTCTCGATTAATTTGTGTGAGGCTTTGTTAAGTAAATGCCAACAAAACAGCATAAGAAGCCTATTTTCAAGCCACCATAAATGCTATACGACCAGATTTATTGAAAAAAGTAGTGAAATTAAAACTGTACGATTGGTCTATGAAATATACCGGAAATTACTTTCGCACGCCAAGTTGGTTGAGGTCATCTCCTACCTGGGTGCGCCACCTGAGTCGCGGTCTTCCTCTCCTGCGCCGTCCATCGGGATTGGATTCGAAGACCTTCCGGGCTGGAGCGTTGATGTCCATCCGCTCTACATGACCTAGCCAACTAAGCCGTTGGACTTTAATTCTGCTAACTAGGTCAGTGTCGCTGTACAGCCCGTAGAGTTCGTCGTTATATCTTCTCCTCCATTCACCATCTATGCGTACGGGACCAAAAATCACCCGAAGAATTTTTCTCTCGAAGCATCCTAAAACGATCTCATCTTATTTTGACAGGGTCCAGGCCTCAGCGCCATAAATGAGAACCGGGATGATGAGTGTCTTATGGATGGTGATTTTAAATGCTCGAGAGTACTTTACTTTTCAATTACTTTCTAAGTCTAAAGAAGCAGCAGCGATTTGCAAGAGTTATTTTTCGTTTGATTTCAGCGCTGGTGTCGTTGTCTATGTTCATAGCGGACAAAGTCCTTAACTAACTGACGTTTTTTCCAAGACGTCGTTGTTCAATGTCCTTTTTTTATGACAGCATATTCTTGGTCTTGCGCTCATTGACCACTAAACCCATCTTCTTTGCTTCCGTCGCAATGCTCAAAAACGCTCCACCCACATCACGCTTTCATCTGCCAGTATCATTTGCGTATAAGTTTGACAGGAATGCCAAAACTGGACATTGCTCTGTAGAGCTCTTCCCTATAGATGCTGTCATACGCGGCTTTAAAATCGATAAAGAGATGGTGGATTTGAAGTTCCTGGGTTTTTTCCAAGATCTGCCGTAGTGTGAATCTTTGGTCGTTAGTGGACTTTCCTGGTCTGAAGCCACACGGATAATTACCTATCAGGTTGTTGACGAACGGCTTCAGACGTCCACATAATATGGCAGAGAGGATCTTATACGCAATGTTAAGAAGACTGGTTTTGTATGACGTCTCTCTATAATTTAAAATTTAATTGAAGTCACTTACGTCATTGGTAGATATTTGAGATGAACCAAACTTTAAGCGTTTTCGTCTAGATGAAAAAATAACTAATTTTTAACTGTCAACGAAGAATTATTTATGTCAAAAAATGTATCCTGGATCTGTTAACGATTTCTTTTTAAAACCAAAATGTCAAACATAAATTAAAATCTAAATCTCAAATCAGGATTTTAGAACTATCAGATTAAAATCCTTTAAAAATGAAAAACAAATATAAATGAAATGTTGTCCAGCACTGAATGTGGCACCTTGATACAATATTTGATTTTAAATTGATATAAAATCTTAAGTTGTTTCCGCTTATAAACTATTTATAATTGAAGGGAGTAGTACCCGTGGCATGATGGTTAGTGCGTTGGACTGTCATGCAAGGGGTCTTGGGTTCAATCCCTGCCTGTGCCACCTTAATTAAAAAAAAAAAAAATAATAATAATTTTCGCGGGTACTGCCTCTTGCGAGGAATTGACAAATCCTTCAAGAGTAATTCTTGTCATGAAAAAGTGCTTTCTCAAACTAGCCGTTCGGATTCGGCCTAAAATTGTAGGTCCCTTCCATTCCTGACAACAGTACTCGCACACAGGAATGGATGAGAGTTGTAAGTCACTAGGCCCTGGTTCACAACGGACTGTTGCACCACCCCATTTGATTTGATTTGATAATTGAAGGGATGACATGTAAATATATGACGTTCAAACTTGAAAAATCGTAAAATTCGATTTTATAATTTTTTCTTTTTATTGTTCTATAAACAAAAAGTGAAATACGAATTGGCACCACTGAAATAGGAAATTACTCTCAAAATTCAAAAATTCCCTCTCACAGTTGATTGTTTTTTGACAGATTGCGTTGTAAACAAATAAACAAACCCCCACTCTCTCCGTCCGACACTGGAAATGCAACACTGACCGCTGACACATCAGTTCAATCATTCCAATTGTCATTTTTATCACAAAAATCGGTTGCTTCGTCTTCGTTTCGTATTTCGTTGCTTGCAAAACATGTATCGTCGTACTTTCTGAAGAAGTTTACATATTTTTGATCTTTTAAAAATCAAGTGTCCAACCTACGTGGCAAATTAATTAACAAATAAATTAAATGCTTCAATTATAAATATTCTTATCAAATTAAAACAATACATTAAAAACACATAAAAATGATGCCCTTGGCAGATTTCATGCAGATGATTCTGTTTATAGGATCGGCATTTTTTGTTTCCCTGGTGCTGGCGGTAAGTGCTATCTGAAATCCTTTTTGTGAAGTTGAAAAATCATGCACCTTTCATCCACAGCTAGTTATTATCCAAAAATCCATAACAAGTCCATTCCCCATAATAAAGCGCCACAAAGAAGAAAAATACTTTGTCGATCCAAATTCTATCAAAAAAGTTGATTTTCCATCTATAGACGATGAACCGAGTGTGGATCTGAGTGTTGTGATACCCGCATACGAGGAGGAGAATAGATGTTGGATATTTTAATCATTTTTCACGTGACTAGTAACACAAAAAACGTTTAAATTGCTTTCTGTTTCAGTGCCAAAGATGCTTGACGAATGTATGGAGTATTTAGAGAATCGATCTAAATCTGGAGAGTTCACCTATGAAGTGATTGTTGTGAGTGACGGCAGCCGTGATGGAACTGTGTCACTGGCATTGAAATATTCCAAAAAGTACACGGCCGAGAAGCTGAGAGTTCTCGAGCTGATTGAGAATCGCGGCAAAGGGGGAGCTGTTCGAATTGTAAATAAACTTTATTCATAATCTTTCTTATCAAAATCTCATCACCTTGACCTAATGTCCTTCTAGGGAATGCTAAGTAGCAGAGGTAAATGCTTGCTCTTTGCTGACGCTGATGGTGCTACCAAGTTCTCTGATTATGCTAAACTCGAGGACAGCTTGAAATCCATTACAACAGATTGGAATGTCAACGCAGTGATTGTTGGTTCAAGGGCACATATGGAAGATGAAGCTATTGCTACAAGGACTTTCTTTAGGTTGAAATACCTACCAAATTTTTAATCTAGAAGAAATATTGAATTTCTTTTATTTTAGAACATTCCTGATGCATGGTTTCCACTTTTTGGTTTGGTTATTCGCTGTCAAATCCATTCGAGATACCCAATGTGGATTCAAACTTCTTACACGTTCCGCTGCCAAGAAACTTTTCAAGAGTTTGCATGTAGAGAGATGGTAATTCAACATTTTCTTTTCAAAAGGCTCTGATAGTTAACTTTCAACTTTTTTCAGGGCTTTTGATGTTGAACTGCTTTATATCGCTGAAAAACTCAAAATTCCAATAAAAGAAATCGCTGTAACTTGGACTGAAATTGAAGGATCTAAACTTTCACCATTCTGGTCATGGCTTCAGATGGGTATTGATTTGTTCTTGATTTGGTTCCGTTATCTGTGTGGAGCATGGAAAATCCAAGAAGAAAAATCACATTCTTCCTAAGAAACTTGATCTAAAAAAACCTTTCCCCAAATGTGCGTTCCTTCGAAAGGGCATAGAATTCTGTGTAAAATTATTAATTTTTATACTTTTACCTTAAGATAAAAACTGTATTCTAGTTTAGATGATAGAAAAATATGCATTTTTTGAATATTAAATATTAATACAAAATATATAAATAAATATAATCTTTATAAATGGAAGCCACAATATACCTACTATAGAGCTTTTTTTAGGGAAACGAAATGCCGAATCGCCGTATTTGAGTCTTTTGGATAGAATTGAAAAAAGAACTTTGAAAATGCTAGGCAGCCGTTCTATTACTAAGATATTTGCTTCTCTTGAAAACCACCGCAACAACATAATACCCGTACTGTTAGTACTGTTATACTCATCAGTTTACTCTTCAGCCTAATTTCAGGATGTACTGTTAAGTATAGGGATTCTTTCTCTAGCCGCACTTCAAGAATGTGTAACGTTATAATCTGCATCTTTAAAAAAGGTGCAGATTATGATGCAATTGTTCAAATACTGCACGTGATGAAACTTGGCTGTTAACATGAATAAGTCGGGGAGAATATTATTTAACAAAAGTATAATTGCTTGACATGCACTTTGGTTGACGACTTTCATCAATCTGATATAGAGATGATTTGCATAGAAGTTAAAACTGAGACAGGACTGCTATACATTATCGCCACATACATATTGTTACGGTAAATTTTACCGCAACAAAAACCAGCCTTTAGCTGTTTTCTTTTTCCCGTTGTGGCTGCAAAATATCGGCAAAGTTGAGGGCAACCATGGTCTCATCAACCACAGGTGTACCTAGCCTTTATTTTGCAAAAGCAACAAAAACAGGTGATCGAGTTCGAGAACGAGTTCTTTCGACAAGGTCGAAAATGCCGGCGGATGAGCCGAAGAAGTATGCGGTCAGGCGGACCCTACTTAACAACAACAATGTATTTTTATTTTAACCATTCTTACTTTAACGTAGATTTAATAATAATATAACATTTAATCGTTTATGTAAAAAATGGGTTTTTAACGCCGCGTTTTTAAAGTCGATTAATTTAATTTTTGGTACGAAATTCACACCTCGAACCTCGCGCGATATTAATAGTAATAGGAAAATGCCTAGTTTAGACTTCTTCTCGATTTTTGTTTTTCTTTACACTTTCTCGAGAAATAAGAATAGTTGGGAAGGGGTCTGAACTCGCCATTATGTTTCGGCAAGTTTTGGAAACTCATCCAACAACTTGTTGAAACCGTGATTGTGTGTGTGGAAGTAAAGTTTCGCTGAGAGTCAACAACGGTGGCTTTCCTGATGAGCGTAAAGCTTCCAGGAAGCCGCGATACCGTGACCGACAATCACGAAAACGGATGCTTGTGTTGTATGAATGTGTGTGTGTCTGGAATGGTCGAGGGAGGAAGAATAAGTTTTTAAATTAGCTTGGAAGGCACTCTAAAAAGAGCCTTTCAAGCGACAAGAAAAAGAAGAGGAAAAAGTTCGAGGAATTTTCAAGAAGAAAAGAAAAATTGAGAAGAAGCATAGGAAATCTAAAGGTCGAGGAAATTAAAAAGGAAAATTAAAGATTCGAGGATCGAGTTGTGAAGAGTGTGGAAAAAGAGGAAAATAGGAAAGGAGACAAAGGAAAAGATAAGTAGTTCATTTCTTTTGTTTAGTTGTTCGGTTCGTCGATATATATATATATACGTATATAAACGCGTCCGGTGTTAAAACCCCATTTTCTTTTTTTTTAGTTTGTTTTTTTAATTATTTCAATTTTTGTAATTTTCATTTTTTTTATTTTGAAAACATTTTGGGTTTTAATCCAGGGATCTTCAATCCCACGGTTTCCCAAAGAAATAAATTTATAAGTCAAAAGTCAAACGTTTATCATTTTTTTTTATTCGCTTCACTCATCATAAGAGTTTTGGAATTTTCTTCTTCGGTTTGTAAAAAAAAAAATTCCTGGCGCCCACTTTTATTGCAACGTACCCCACTGTAGGTACTTGTAATAACATAATTTCAAATTATAACAATTTGATTGATTTTATAAATCAATCAACATTGTTCTAATTAACATAAATAAATTCTTCCAAACGAACCCAGCCCAGCTGAGCAGCCGCGGGTACAGCTTCGTCAACGAGCTGTATTGTTGCCCTTTTTTCGTTCTCTTCTTTGTGTCGCATTCGTACTCGGTTGAGTGCGAGTTGCATCGTCGTTCGTCGCTACGCAGCCGCCGTCGTCAGTTGAGTTTGTTTCGGTTTATTTTGTTGTGATAATTTGTTTCGATTTGTTAATATTATATTAATTATAATTAATAATAATAGTTATAAAAGAAAAAAAAAAGTGTAACAAATTGGAGCCCAACGTGTGGGGCAGAGTGGAAGAATTTCGTGCTATATTTCGTATCGTGTTTTTATTAATTGTTTAACGTTAAATAGAACATTTCATTCCCCTTGTTTTTTTTTATAGGTATTTGATTCGAGTGTTTTAGTTCCAGTGGAAAATCTTTGGAGGTGTTTTTTAAGAGGTGTTGTCCCTGAAAGAAACAAATAGTGAAATTTCATCGAGGGAGTTTTCAAAAGTGATAAACAAATCGCAAGTATTATTCTTTTGATTGTGAGGTGTAAACTCGTTTTTTTATTATTATTGTTTTTTTATATTTGTTTTTTATATTTGTTTTTAATCATTTTTTTTGGTCGACATTTTGTCTTCCATAATTTTTGTTGTTTATTTGAGTGTCTTTTCTTACTCGGGTGATAGATTTTATTTCAGAGTGTTTTCTAGTTTTTGAGTGAAAGTTAATTTCAAAATTTTCAAAGAGTTGAGTGTAGTTAGTGCGAGTTGGTGTGACCATCCCAATTTTTTTTGATTACTATTAGAATTTGTTAGGAAATAATTTTGGACTTTTTTATTTTTAACTTTTTTTTGAATTAACAAAAATAAATTCATTCACTAATCAGAATTTTCAGTTTAGGTTTGCCAAGTAGATTTTTCTTAAAATATTTTTTTTTATAAATATTTTTTTTAAAAGTTTTTGTGTTAGTTAAAATGAATATTGGTAGGTTAGCGCAGGACGAATTGGCCTACGAAATGAAGGTCAGAGGACTAAAAGTAGGGACAGTTGAGGAAATGCGGAAGGCATTGAGGTCATCGAGGTTACTCGTTAAGAGGAACTCGATGGACGTTAGTTTAGTTTACCCCTTCACTTATGAAGAGGATGTCGAGGCAATAGAAGCCAAGATTGAGGAGATTAGGGTCCTTCTTAAAGTACCTCCGAGGAATCCAAAGTCATCGGAGTACATTAAGATAGTGACAAAGATTGAATGGTGTATAGGCAGGTTAGCTAGGACACCTTGTGAGGCCGAAGATGAAGAAGATGAAGTTAGTTCACTTCGGAACAAGGTTTTGTGTCTGTTAGGAGATCTCACTGGTGATAGTGAGAATAGCGATAGGGAAGAGGAAGTGGAGAAAGAAAAGACTCCACTTAGGATTCAAACCCAACTTCAGACACAAGTTGGTCAGACCCAAGGTGTTGGTTCGCGGTCTGCGTTAGGGCCTACTACAGTGACGTTGGCTGAGCCAAGAGTTGGTGTCAGTAGTCCTGCAGTAGGGAACATACCAATAGGCAATAGGGTCGATAGGGGTGACACTTCTGTTGAACAAATGGTCGTTCAACAGAAATGCACCGAACGTTTAGGGAAGTGGGGGGTGAAGTTTACTGGTGACTCAGGTGGAGCATCAGTAAATTCATTCCTGGAAAGAGTGGAGGAACTTCGTCTGGCTAACGATGTTCCTGAAAGCCACCTTTTTAAATCCGCTTCGGAGCTTTTGGCTGGTAGGGCACTTATGTGGTTTAGGTCGGTTAGGGAAGATTTAGGGGATTGGCAGGAACTCGTCAAGGAACTCAAAGCGGAGTTCCTTCCTGCGAATTACGATGATCTCTTGTTGGAGGAGATTAATCGGCGTTCGCAGGGAAAGGAGGAAACTTTCGGCGCGTATCTTACCACGATGAGGACATTGTTTCGAAGATTATCGGAACCTTTGTCAGAGGGAAGGATGCTTTCGATATTAAGGAAAAACGTAGATCCCTTTTATCAGGTGCAGATAGCTAGTGCCAAACCAAAGACGGTTAAGGAACTTGCTATCTTAGGTAGGGAACTGGACACCCTTAAGGTGAACGTAGATAGTTTTACCCCACCTTCTAGAAGCAAAAATTTGTTGGAACCGGAGTGCGGTTACCAACCTAGTTCGTCTGGACAACACCGAGTAGCGGCTGTTGCTCCAGTTTCCGAGAATCCACTTAGGCAGTCGGTTAGGTGTCACAATTGTAATAGGGAAGGACATATAGCTTCGCGATGCACCGTTCAAAAACGTTGCTTCGGTTGTGGAGCTGTGGGAGTAAATCGTAGGGATTGTAATTGTTCGGGAAATGGGAATCGGGCCCTTGTGTCAGCAGGACAAGGAGTCCGTCGGCGTTAGGAAGGTCGTCTGCTGACGATCAGCAGGTAGGAGTTCATTTGAGTTTCACGTTAGCGGCAAATGGTAGGGACACTAGACCATATTTAGGAGTTAGGGTTTATGGAATCAAGTTTTTAGGACTTCTTGATTCAGGAGCCTCCCGTACCATTGTGGGTGGTGACGGGTGGAAAATTTTTAGAGAGTTAGGGCTTAGGTTAGGAAAGAGTAGTGTTGGGTCAGTAGCGTTAGCAGATGGAGCAGGTGTAGGTGTAGCTGGATCTGTTTCTCTACCAGTGGAGGTTGAGAACAAATCCTTTTTGATAGAATGTCTGGTCATTCCGAATCTTCCACACCAGTTGATCTTGGGTGCCGATTTTTGGGCACTATCGGGCATAGTCCCGGATTTGAGATCAGGTGTGTGGAATTTTTCGAACCAGGAGAGATTGGCTTCGATGACAGACATGGTAGCGATTAGGGAAACATCGGATTTGAACGATTTTGAAAGTAGGAAGTTAGAATTAGTATTAGAAGAACTTTTTAAATCAATGACCGAAGGGTTAAGGTGCACCAACTTAGTTGAGCACAAGATTAGGACGTCTGCGGAACCGATAAAACAACGATATTACCCTGTTTCGCCAGCGATTCAGAAACATATCGATCAGGAGCTCCAGGAGATGTTGGAAGCTGGAGTGATCGAGAAGTCGAAGAGTCCTTGGGCATCGCCGATTCTTCTGGTTAAGAAAAAAGATGGCAGTTATCGGTTCTGTGTTGACTATAGGAAATTGAATGAGGTTACTGATAGGGATGCTTATCCACTACCATTTATTTCAGCTATTTTAGACAAGCTTCGAAACGCGAAGTACTTGTCTTCCTTAGACATTAAATCTGCTTATTGGCAGATTCCAATGGAAAAAGAATCGCGCAAGTACACAGCCTTTACCGTGCCAGGGCGTGGCCTGTATCAATTTTGCAGGATGCCTTTCGGCTTGCACAATTCCCCGGCAACTTGGCAGAGGTTTATTGACGACGTTTTAGGTCCTGACTTAGAACCGTTTGTCTTTGTGTACTTGGATGACATTATCATCGTCACTGATTCTTTTGATAGGCATCTAAAAATTTTAAAAGAAGTTTTTAAAAGGTTAGGAGAAGCAGGTTTAAAAGTAGGTAGGGAAAAGTGTAATTTTTGTAGGCCTTCTTTAAAATTTCTAGGTTATGTAGTTGATAGGAACGGGCTTCATGTTGACCCGGAAAAAGTGGAAAGCATGATTAGGATTCCTCCACCGAAAAACGTGAAGGAAATTAGGAGTTTTGTAGGGACAATTTCGTGGTACCGGAGGTTTGTACCAAATTTTGCAATTTTGGTTAGGCCTCTTACCGATCTCTTAAAGAAAGGTAAGAAATTTGAGTGGACACAAGAATGTGAGGAGAGTTTCAGGAAAGCCAAAGAGTGTTTGGTTACGGCACCGATTCTGACATGTCCGGATTTTTCAAGGCCGTTTGTTGTACAAACAGATGCGTGGGACTATGGCATCGGGGCCGTATTATCTCAGGAGTTTGAGGATGGCGAAAAAGCCATTTGTTATTTAAGTCGGTCATTGAATAGGAATGAAAGGAACTACTCTACGACCGAAAAGGAATGTTTAGCAGTCCTTTGGGCGATTGAAAAGTTGCGGCCGTATCTAGAAGGTGTT